>NC_056603.1:7371920-7521920 GCF_018340385.1 Cyprinus carpio
AAGATACACACACACACACACACACACACTAACAAGCACAAACCAGTCAATACATCATCTTTAATTTTACAGCTTACCTCAAAAGACTTGTACTGTGTCAGCCATAACAAACTCAAATACAAGCATCCATATTTACAAAGCACATAAGGAAGATAAGAAGTTGTTTCTGTCTGTACTGGACAATGGACTGTGGTGTAATAACAGGAACAAAACATTCAGGGCTTCTCTGTCTTCTCTGTCAGAGTTTACAGCACCAACAAAACAAACTGCCCAAAGAGTTCAGTGAACTGCTATAACATTTTCTAAACTCATTCTAGAAAGAGATGCAAAACAGAGGAATCTATATAAATGTATTGAATAAAACTGTATCCAACTGACAAATAAGTACCTTAAAGTGATAGTCATTAGTCAACCCCAAAATGAATTCTGTCATTGTTTACTCATCCTCATGTCGTTTCAAACCTGTGTGATTTTCTTCTTCTTCTGTGGAACACAATTTACAAAAGAAGATATTTTGAAAAAAAACAGTTTAGATTCCCATTGACCTCCATTATTTTTTTTTATCTTTTTTGACCATGCAAATCAAAGTTAATGGAATTTAAAATAACTTATTTTGTGTTCTGCAGAAGCAGGAAAGTCATACAAATTTGGAATGACTGTCAGGCCTGTGTTTCTGTCCTGTGTTGTGTTTTCCTCCCCCAAGTTCTCCCTCATGTTTCCTTATGCCCATATTTGGTTATGTTCCTGTCCTCATCGTTTCATTATGAGTTCATTAGTCTCAAACTGTGTTTTATCATCTAGTTTACACCCTATTACTTAAGCCCTTTGTTGTTTCCAGTCTAGCGTCCGGTATTGAACATCGATGTTGTGTTTCCTGTGTGTGTTTCCCTGCCTACCTAGTTTTACCCCGTTTTGGATCATTAAAGACTGTTACTTTGAGTTAACCCCACGTCTCCTTTTTCTTCGTTTCGCCACACAAGGCAACTGTGACAATGACATGGGTGAGTAATCCTTCTCTTCTTGTGTGTGTGTGTTTTTTTTTAGTATATGTTTTTATTTGTGTGTGTGATATGATAATAATCATTCAGTACCATGGTATACTGCTTATCAAAGTACCACGGTGCCTGATACCACTGTACCATTGGTACTTCTATAGTAATTGTTTTAGGAACATTTTGGGCTATCTGCTAAGAGAGGGCTCTCTGCTCTGCTTTAGAAAGGTTACTAAAAATTAAAAATTACAAATAAAATACATTCTGGTTTTATGGGGTTTTGAAGGAGAAGGGAGGTGATAGATAATCAAATGAACTATAACCGCTAATAAGGGATGTGCCTAGCAGTCTGCTGGAGATCTGTGTAAAACAACACAAGTGGGACACTGGTACTGGTGCTTTACTATGTAGGAAACCAACAGCTACTGTATGGGTGTGCATACAGTTGCTTAATGACTAATAGTAACTAAACAGGTACATTTAAAGAATAATAATATTAACTTTAAAGTGCACTGTGTCGGAAAATCTGAAGTGAATAAAATAAAAGCAAAGGCATATTAAATGTGAGCAAATGGTGTTATCTAACTACCTTCAACAAAACTTACTACAAAAATAACAAACAGCTTTTTTGAAGTGGATTTTAAGTGTAAACACAGACTGCTCTTTAAATATTAAGCGATCCCATTAAAAGCACAGATGAAAGGTAAAATGTCTATTGTTGCAGCAGCCGTCCAGGGCCTAGAGTCTAGAGAAAGAAAAATTGCAAATAATATATAATAATTATATATTAGAAAAATATACAAAATACAAAAAAGAAGAAAAAAAAATCAGCATCAAGTAAATTACATTTTAGAATGTATTAAAATAGAAAACACTTATTCTAAATTTTAATAATATTTGACACTATAACTGTTTTCTACTGTATTTTTGATCAAATAAATGCAGCCTCGGTGAGCTTAAAGTCTTACCGACCCCAAACTTTTCAGCGTTAAATCTTTTAGCGATCTCTTTTTCTTTTTGTCACTCTATTTCCCAAAAGCTCACTTTGTGTGCCTCTCCCATTTCCTCTCAGCACTCCTTCTATGTAAAACACTGCAGAAATAGTTTGGTCTTTCTCTCTGCAGGCCTCTATTTGCTAGTGTCCATTGATCAGTTCTGAAGGTGAGGCCCTGAGGGGCCAAACTACAGTTTTAACATTCAGCTACATGGCACAGTGTCTGGCTGCCACCGCCACAGTCCACAGACAAATCACCACTCACAGAAGCTGGGAAAGAATTATGTGTGCGCCTTCACATTAAAGGCTCCACACAAAGCAAAGAGGCGGCAAATAACGATATTCACAGATTAAACCCACATATTATGCTGTGATAAGGCACATTTCCTTCATCTCCTCTGACTCGGTTGATTCGGGTTGTGTAGGAAATTCCCAGAAGATCAGTCTTTGTCAGCCTCTTTAGTAGCACTGCCGTGACACGCTTTGAAAGCCCCACACAGAGCGGCGCTGATACACAACCCCTCTCTGTCTTCAGTCTGCACTGCATAACCATAAAACCCATCTCCGGGGACAGAGGGTGTGAAGGGCACTCCTGATGGGTGATATTGATGTGCGTTTGAGTGCGTGCGCTCAGGGATGCCAGTCTGCCAAGAGCCCAGGTTTCAACAAAATTTACACAGACACATTGGTCACCTGGTTAGAGATCTCCTTTTCCTGTCTGTACCTCGCTATCTCTCCTATAAGCCCCGTCATGGTGAGTTATGTGGTTTTGCATCTCTCTGAATAACACCATACATCAACCAATCAGCTGGAGATGGAGTCGTCGGCTTCCCGAGGGGGAGAGAAAAGTGAACGAGTGTTACAGAGGGAGAACAAGAGAGTGGGCAGAAGTTATGACACAGTTATTTTATTGGAAGACATTCACACGCTAAATAAAAGAGGAAGACTCTCATACTTCACGCAAAGCATCGATAAAGCTTTCAGGCACAACAGTTCCTAACCAAAGTCTGGCTCCTGCACTGCCATATTTTATTCGGAGCAAGAAAGGGAGAGGGGAGGAGAGAGACGAAGAGAGATACAAGCACATTTAAGGGGTCATATCATGGGTTTAAAAAAAAAAAAAAATTCTTGAAATCCACCTATAACGTGTTTGTGCCAAAAACAGACATAGTTTACAGTTTTGGATGATCATTTACATTCTCTGACGCTTAGAAATAAAAAGCCTGTTTTTTATTCTTCTCCCCGGAGTTACGTCTTCCGTCATTGTAGAGAGTATTACTTTGCACAAAACACACACAAAAAAAAAACACAAAAAAACAAACAAACAAACAAACAAAAAAACATTTTCTTAAAGCATAGCAAAACTGAAGTTGAGCCACTGATGTCACATGGACTGTTTTACCAATGTATTTACTACGTTTCTGGACCTGGGAACATTTCAGTTGCGTTGCTGTCTATGGAGGGTCAGACTGCTCTCCAGTTTCATCAGAAATATCTTAATTTGTGTTCCGAAGATGAACAAAGGTCTTACGGGTTTGGAACGGCATGAGGGTGAGTAATTAATGACAATTTTCATTTTGGGTAGAACCAACCCTTTAAAAAATGTACAAATACAGTTCAAATTCAACAAAACAGTCCCACTCAACAAAACTAAAAGCATATGAATCAGATCATCTTATAAACACAATTCTGATCCCTCTCAACTGCCTCTTCATATTAAAAACCTGCAGACTACTTGTTTTGCATAAAATTACAAAAACATACTTGTCAAGCACAATATTGTCTGTGCCGAGCTAACAGGATGGGAAGTGTACAAGTGCATGCTTCATATTCAGAGGACGTATTGGACTAAAGTGCATAAAATTACAGTGGACGCTCCCAGCGGCCTAATGTGACTGTGAGTAATGAAGGGGGGCGGGGCAGAGCTAGCCAAGGCTGTAATGACAATATTTAGGACAATCAATCACTTGCCCTGGGAACAACTCTTACATTTCTCACCAAACAACTGACCCAAACTCAGATCTATCTATCTATCTATCTATCTATCTATCTATCTATCTATCTATCTATCTATCTATCTATCTATCTATGTAATATCTATCTATCTATAAAAGGGCTCAAAAAATCACTCTGGATCCCTCAAATCCAAGTTTACCCCCTTTTTGAACTTTTGCCATCTGGCCGGCGCTTCAGAGCTACAAATACCAGGACAGCCAGGCACAAGAACAGTTTTCTTTCCCCAGGCAATCTACCTCATGAACAGTTAAATGTTCCCCACTTATGCAATAAAAATGTGCAATATTCTTATATTTATTTGTTTCCCCTCCGTCCTAGAACATCCCTGCATCTCACTCTATTCTATTCCATTATCATCTATAGCACAACTGTTCATACAATTTATTTATTTTTCGATTTGTTTTGCAATATTTGTCTTTTTTTTATTCATCCATTTAAATCTATCTCCATCCACCCATCCATCCATCCATTCATCATTAGACCATTGTATTATTCCATCCATCATTAGATCTTTGTACTGTTTTTCTCTATCCATAATTCATTCATATCCATCCATCCATCCATAGTCAGATCATTATATCATTCTATTCATCCATTCAAATCTATCTACAGTATCTACTTTCAATCAACTATCCATCCATTCCTCCCTATCTTTCTATTATGGTGAGATCACTGTATCATTCTATCCATCCATTCAAATCATCAAAAATTCATCCATCCATCTATCATTAAATCATTGTATTATTCTCTCCATCCATTTATATCTGCTAAATCATTGTTAGATCATTGTACTGTTTTTTCCAGCCATCCATCTCTATCCATCATTCATCCATATCTATCTCCATCTATCCATCCATTGTGAGATTCCGTTGTTCATTCATTCTATTTATCAGTCTTTCTGTCTACGGATGTCAATGCAGGGGAATGTCAAGAAAAACACACACACACACCACACATCACACACACACACACACACACACACAGAGGTCACACAACACAGGCAGGAACACACAGCAGTTTGGGATGAATTAGTTTGGACTAATGGGCCTAATTTTTTTCCTCTGTAAAGCTTAATGATTTGTGTCTAAACGAGCTGGGACATGTCTGAGGCCTGCCGATAGTGGGATGAGAGAATGCAGGGAAGGGGAGAGATGAAGAAGAGCCGCTGCCACCAGAGAACAAAGTGAGAATAACACAAGAAAGAGATGAGAGGAAAAGATAAGACATCACTGAAAAAGAAAAAAAGAAAGAAAGAAAGGAAAACAAAGATGATGAATGGTGCTGTTAATATTATAAGCAGGAAAGCAAATGTTACTTTTCAAGTAAGATTTACTCTACGATTTCATTCTTAATGATTTGCCTCTGTCTAAATGGAGCAGTAGATTAAAACTGTGTCAGAGATGGCTGATATTGTAGTCGCATGCATGCATTATGCACTTCTGTCCAAAATACAGCCTTATCCTCCTTCTTCTTTGCCATCAAATTCTCAACATTTTCGTTACACAGCCCACCAATCATGTTTGGGCATCTATCCAACTCCACAAAAACAAACTAGTGACCAACAGCGACTTGGCGACCTCCAGTGATAAAATCACTGCCCGGGTGAGCAGGGCTTAACAAAACTAATCCAGGCATCTTTTCAACACTCTTTCGATTCATTTAGAGGTAGAAGGCTCACTGAAGATTCATCTCAGGACACAACAACCCAGATATCTCCATCTGTCCTTGCACCACTTGTGCTTTATACATTACTGTAGATGCTACAGAAGGTATACACACCAGCACTCTGTTGCTTGTGTAACTGCAATGGCTTTTCGTATATGTGTGTGTGGTCATGCTGGCCCGCAGTGTGACAGAGACAGATGATGTGATGATAGAGGGCTGGTCTGGTGTGAGTATTTGCATCAATGCCTTCTGACCCAGAGCTCTCTGTGCCTTACACACTCCCACCATGCATTAGTTAATGACCATTACCACTGCATACACACACATCTCACGTCTGAGACAGTCTGCTGTGTGTGTATGTGCATTACTTTCCTCTTTTTCCTCTAATGTTAGATAATTGCGTGTGTGACTCCAAATGCTTAAAGCCATTTAATGCCCTCGGTTTTTTGAGCTTGAATGTAACTTTCAAATAAAATGATTTGAAACTTTCACAATTATTTTGCACCATTATTTTTGGTAAAAAAAAAGGAAAGTGGTTGCCTAAAATAATAAAAGTAAAGTTTATCTTTCACACACTACTATACAAAAGTTTAGGTTTTGATGAGATGCTCGCTCACCGAGAATACATTTATTTAATCAAAATACAGTAAAAACTGTAATATTGTGAAATATTGTTGCAATTTAAAATAATTACAGTTTACAGTACTACAGTTACACTACTACAGTTTATGAACATTATTTTATAATTATATATTTATCTAAAATAATGACCTATATTAAAATTCTTCAATATATTGTCTAAATAATAGAAATTAAACACAAAAAATGCTAATATATTGTTATAAATGCTATTGTACAAATTAATTTTATTACCACAATTTATAGTAATTTATAGTATGAAAACTGGATATATATATATATATACACACACACACACACACACACACACACACACACACACACATATACAAACATATATATTTAAAAAAAATAGGTGTATGATGCCCCAGTGCATGTGTTGTAAGGAGTCTTGCTCTATTCTGTCGTGAGGTATTGTTCTATTGTTAACCTCCGAGACACAGACATAGAGACTGAGACAGAGTTTACCTATAGAACAACAGTTGTTCCTGACACTGTCATCCTGCTGTATTTACCTCACCCAAAGAGTCTGCAAATAGAGAGAGAGATGAAAACCTAGGGAAGCAATTAGCCTGTGAGAGGTGTTTGTGTGTCCCTGTGTCTGCTTTCTTTCTCTTCCCAGGTCCACCAGCCTCTCTTTCCTCTGCCCTGGCCTCTGGAAAGTGCTGAGCTGGCTCTTTCCCTCGCTCTGTCCTTCTCCTCCCTTCTCGCCCATGTTCTTTTGCTCTCTCGCAGCCATTCAGAGTCACAGCAGTGGGACATGAACACAATGCTAATCAGGTGTTCTTCTTCGTCTCTGCCACTCCCGCTCTCTCTCTCTCTCTCTCTCTCTCTCTCTCTCTCTCTCGCTGGCGGTGATGTCAGAAGTCATAAAAGCAAGAAAACAGCCGGCCTGCGTATTTGTTCCTCCCTTCACTTTCATTTACTCAGTGCTTCATTCACATGCAGCAATACTATTTCAGGTTGACTAACATGTCATGCCTCTAATCCAGGGATAAACACTTACAAATGTCAGTTTTAAGACTAGAGTGTACATTTTCTGTATGCGTGCACCCAGCCAACAAAAGAATGTTTTAATAATGTTTTGCTAATGTTCACATATTTCTAAATGTACCCAGAACATTCAAAACGTAATTTTTTTAAGCAATACTATATGTTAAGGGAACATTCCATTCATTATATAAATTTGCAAAGATTAAGGAAATGTCACTTTTGAATGTACTCTGAAGATTATGTTACAACACTCTTAAAAATAAAGGTTACAAAAGGAGGTTTTCGCAGTGATGTCATAGAAGAACAATCCGGGATCCCCAAAGAACCTTTCAGTGATCAATTCTTAAAAGATCCATTTTTTTTTTTCTTAGTGTGAAGAACAAGTAAATAATCTAAAGAACCTATAAAGAACCTTTCATGGAATGGAAAGGTTCAATGGATGCTAAAGGTTCTTGAACATTACTAGAACAACGTTCATAACTTTGGAGGAACTTGCCATAGAACGTTAGCCATAGTTCTGAGAACATTCCCACACTGTCTACACTGGACGAGACAAAAGGCATTAGAACCCATTATAATGATGCTGTCTACACTGGATGGGGCACGACGTGATGTGACAAATCCCTGACAGTAATCTAATGCCTCGTTCTACACTAGTCGACATTTGAAGTGGATCAAAACCTTTCATCAAAGTTGTCCTAAAACCTAAAACCAAAATGCGTTCTTGTCTTAGGACACCTTTGATGAACTTTTTTGATCCACTTCAAATGTTGATTACTTTATTTATTACGTAGCCCTCTGACACAAACTACTAAATGATTTGCAATGGTTGCTTTGTTGCATCCAGTGTGTAGCCAGACAGACTTTAGTTGTTGCAGCGCGGCATGATACGGCCATCCGGTGTAGAGACAATGTTAGCTGGGTGGTACCTGCCTGTGCAAAATGTCCCGCCATGATGTGGTGACTTTGTGTTTTGTGCAAGATCTTTGAGTTCTGGGGAAGTTTCTAGGTGGTTGTTTAATGAACCATGGTAAAGCACAGGAGAGCACATCTCAAACCCTCCAGCTACAATTGAAGTTAAACAGATTATTTTTAATAAGCGGCACAATTTGAGCTATTCTTCACATAGGTGTGCTGAGCAAGAAATGTGCTTTTGTGTTGTAGCTTTAGAGTTTAGTTGTGCAAAATGTTCCGCTCTAATGACTTTGTGTACGGATTAATTCTGACGTTTTAAATGAGGACTTGCTCACGACATGCTGGGCAGGCAGCCGGAGATGTCAGAATGCGACGACATCATCCCAAGCAGCGACATCATCACCACGGCGACAGAAGACCCAAAGCGTTCTGGCCCCCTCCTGCACTGGACAACATCACTGCAGTAGAACCTCTGCACTTACACTCAATCACAACTCACAAACCTCAAGAACAGACACTACTATGACAATGATAAGAAAATATATGCATCAATTCATAAAGTTCATACAAGAACGTATGCTATATATATATATATATATATATATATATATATATATATATATATATATATATATATATATATATATATATACACATATATAAATATATACTACAACACCATAAAATAGCCTTTTTTTTCTTTTCTTTTTTTTTTACTGATCCTTAAAGATTTGGAAAGCAAAAGTATGAGATTATGTCATTATGAATGTAAAGGCATTTGAGGTCAAGGGAGAGATTCTTGTCCTGTTTTCCAGTACAAATATGTGACCCTGGACCACAAAACAGTCTTAAGTGTAAATTTTTCAAAATTGAGATTTATACAACATCTGAAAACTGAATAAATAAGCTTGCCATTGATTAATTTTTAGGACAATACAATATTTGGCTGAGATACAACTATTTGAAAATCTGGAATCTGAGGGTGCAAAAAAATCTAAACACTGAGAAAATCACCTTTAATATTGTCCAAATGAAGTTCTTAGCAATGCATATTACTAATCAAAAATTAAGTTTTGATATATTTATGGTAGGAAATTTACAAAATATCTTCATTGAACATGATCTTTACTTAATATCCTAATGATTTTTGGCATAAAAGAAAAATCTATAATTTGATACAATGTATTTTTGGCTGTTGCTACAAATATACCCCAGCGACTTTAGACTGGTTTTGTGGTCCAGGGTCACATATTATCTTGACTTGATAAAACTCTACTTGAAATTCTTATATATCATTACAAAAAACAAACAAACAAAAAATATGAGATTATTCATTCTACAGTATAGACTTTCGTTCAAAGGTTTAGGGTCAATACATTTTAATACTTGCATTAATAAAATGCATTAAATTGATGAAAAGAAGTGAAAGTAAAGACTTTTAAATGACATTAAATGAAATTAAATAACATTTTAAAATGTATTAAAATAGAAAATTTATTTTCTAAATTGTAAGATAGCTGTATAATTGTAATGTTTCACAATAGTAAAATAGTTTCACTATTTTTATCGCATTTCTGATTAAATAAATGCAACTTTGGTGAGCATAAGAGCCTTTTTTTAAAAACTTAAAAAATCTCTCACCAAAATATTTATAGGCATGCATGCGCGTGTGTATGATTTGATTTTAAAATGTCATCTACTCTCAAAGTAGACCAATCTAATGCTTTTCTTTTCAAAATCCAACACAATTTTTTTGAATTATATTATAAAGGATATATAAATTCTCTTTTTACAAAAACATTTTATTTATTTATTTATATATTTTTTTTTTTAGGATGTTTAGTAATTTAGTACCGGAAAACACAAAAACCTTTTAAAAAAAAAAATCTCTCTCAAAAATTGTAATAATGTTTCACAATAGTAATAATGTTTCACAATAGTACATAAGTTTTACTATTCTTATTGTATCTGTGATCAATTAAATGCAGCTTTGGTGTGCAAAAGAGACTTCTTTCAAAATATTGAAAAATCTCACTAATATATTCATATGCATACATGTAGAAATTTTATTCTTACATAAGCAAATTTCTATATTTTAAAGGATGTTAAGAAAATTGTGCAGCAAAACACAACAAAAACCTCTCTCCTGACCTCTAAAATCTTTTACCTTTCACTCCTTTTTCCCCTGAGGTCATCTGCTCATCTTGACCTTTTCCTTTCTCACTGAAGGTCAGTCTGTAATCATATTTTACACCATACACCCTCAGCCTAATCTCATGAGTCAATACTCCTTAATTAATCTAATCTGTTCCTTATTCTTCTCTTTGGTCCCATAAGCAGCCTGAAAACAACACACCTTATCCCTCTTTTCACTCGTTTGTTCAGCTACAATGAGTGCATTTATTGCAATTAACACAAACTTTGACCTCAGAAACACAATTGTGATGTACTTCAAAGCATTTGAACTAGTGGGCTGAAGCAATCAAGTCATTGATATGACATATTACATAATTTAATACAAAAAATATAGACTAAATTAGCAGTTATAAAAACAAACATGCTGATACGATAGAGGGAAATCAACAAAAACTGACATGTGCATACATTCAGATCTATCTCTGAATAAAATAAATCTTAAGGACAAGCTGCAGCGCTATAGATGACATATGGTAATATGTGATATGTGAGAAGGTAAGGACATCATTGCTTAATTGGATCACTCTTGATGAATCTGTTATCACATGAAGATGTGATTCACGTTCAACATTGTGATGTGTCGGCATTGCTCTTATGTACACTGCTTGTTCTCATTTAGACATGATGAGAACACACCCTGCAGAGACTGCAGACACACACACAAACACTTGCAGAGGTTTCCCCCTGTGACCACCATCCTCTATCTCTCTCGCTCTCATTCACACTCTCCTCAAAGGTGATTCATTCATTGCTGCCACGTTTGCATTGATTCACTGCAGTAATGCGGAATATGGGTTGCCAGGTATTCCACACACAAATCTCTCCAGACTACACGGGGGAAGGGATTTCCTTAAGGGGATCTTTGAGGGCATCTGGAAACCCCCTTAGAAAATACCTGGCAGCTTCTTAAAGGCTGGCTCCTGATTGTAAGTAATGATAATGAGGCGCATCAATGAAATAATTACAGTCTTGAAATTCTGGACAAAACACAACTAATTGCCTGACTTTATCCCAGAGGATTTAGTTAGTGTGGGTAAAAAAGTGCTTTTTCAGTGAAAGAAAAAAAAGGTAGATTTCCAATAATATTAACAACATGACCTTGTTCTTCAAGATCATTTAGAAGTAAAGATTTCTATTAAGCTTTAGTTTGTAAAAGTGATGTAATTTTACAAAAGTTTTCTATTTCATATAAAACTATTTGCCAACAAGATAATACAAACAAATCTAATTCAAGATATAATCGCAATTACATTTTCTTATCAATTTAACCAAATAAAATTAAGTGGTTTAAAAATCTAAGAATGTAAGGGACACCCTTTCTCTCCCCCATCACCATTTATTTGATCCAAAGCTTCATTCTTCATATTTTTCCATTTGATTGCCAACGCCCCTCCATAAGCACACACAAATACATCTTCCACTTCCTCCCTTGACTGCCATTGAACATTTATATGGCAAATCAAAGCTTAAGAATATATTAGGAACAATGGCAGTGTGACCTGCAGTAAAAAAAAGTCATTTACTGTATATTTCAGATGCTGTTATGTTTACCATACAGCCAGTGACCTTGGAAAGAGTTAATGGTGAATGAGAGGACAAGCAGAGGCTGGGATAGGGTTCCCATTCAATGCTGACAAACTCTAAGCTATTCTACTTTACTGTCTATTACAAGAGTTCAGCATGGCCTGAGTATAAACAAGTAAATGAATATGTAAGTGTTAATTCAAATAATCATTGGTAAAGAGTATGACTAGACTCACTGTACATAAAGTTTAATGTTATTTAGCAGCATTTAATGATAGTGCTTTGGTAACACTTTAGCAATCAATTCGCGCTATTAACTAGTTGCTTATTAGCATGCATATTACTAGCATATTGGCTGTTTATTAGTACTTATAAACCACACATTAATGGCTTATTCTGCATGACTATATTTTAGGTCCCGTAATCCTACCCATACCTAAACTTAACAACTACCTTACTAATTAATTAGGAGTTTATTGAGGCAAAAGGTGTAGCTGAGAAAAGGTGTAGAGTGAGAATTGGTTCTAAAACTAAAGTGTGACGAGTGTTTTATTTATAACATAATTCTTCAGTCTGAATTAGAAGGAACA
This sequence comes from Cyprinus carpio, assembly GCF_018340385.1. Taxonomy (NCBI): domain Eukaryota; kingdom Metazoa; phylum Chordata; class Actinopteri; order Cypriniformes; family Cyprinidae; genus Cyprinus; species Cyprinus carpio. Next base: position 7,384,445 of record NC_056603.1, read on the forward strand.
GAAAATTGACATAAACCTCTGAGACAATATTGCTTACCACAACACTCCATAACTTCTCCAAGAAAAACTGTAAGATAAAACCAAACAGATGTGAAAAAGGGGTGACTCAAGTATTTTAAACTCCCACGAAGCTTCACAAATCATGTTCCTGAATAGTGAGGCGTGCTATGCGTTAATTGGATTTTAACTGTTAGTGTAAGGCAAAAATGAAGGAAGCTGTAATAGCGTTGGAGAATGTGCTCTTGCGTATTCATCCACGCAGAAACCATATGAAATTGAAGTGGTGTTAGCAGATGCTGAGTGCACACACATAGATGGGCTCCTGGATGTTTCCTTCATTAATAGATCCATTAAGAGTCTTTTAATTACACTTTGTTCTCCCACAGAGACACCACGCCTCCCCCTCCCTTCCCGTCGTACCGCCCTTCACTTTTTCTTGCTGACGAGGGAGTCCCTAAAAGCACAGAGCGGCCCTGCACATCCGTCGCAGGGGGCCCCACAATGCAATTAGACGAAATCCCAACCTCTGCGAATCATTCTGTGACAGGAGTCTGAATTATAAGTGAATGTGTGTTGAGTCAGCATTAACAGAACTCAGGGGGTCCACACACACTTTCTCAGTCCTCCATCAAACCAAATATGAAGATGGGAAAACAGATTAATGACGAGCGAGCGTGGATAGATGAAATCTGGAAGAGGACGGAGAGAAATAGAGAGAGAGAGATTCAAGTTGATGGAGCTGCAATCTGCTAGCTAACACCTCGAGACATTGAGATGAATTGATGGGAATAATACAGGCAGGGACAGAGGATAAACTGAATCACAGAACATTAATGACAATGTTAACTTTTGGCAGAATGTGAATCAAAATGAGGATGAGAGAGTTTGAAGAGAAAATAGCCATTAATGCAGCCTTTTATAAACACATAGACACTTCTGTCTCTTTCTTATAAACATACCAACTTGCATCCATTAAGGTCTCTCAACCATCTTGCCAAGAACTGACTACATACAGTACTATACACTGCTCTGTATCTGTCTATCTCTAGAAAGGTTACGTCTGTCGACTTAAAATATCTATAAACTCTATTTTAGCTTGTGCAAGAGAATGTTATACCAATCATTAGACACACACATAAAAGATTTACTTTACTGCTTTAAGTTAATTATAATTAAACTACAACTATATGTAACGGGTATAGAAAGTATTTTCATCATATGTAGAATTACACAAAATGTTCAAACGTGTACCTGATATGCCTGTGTGTGAACCTTTCCCCTTTAAATTTCTGACTGCAATGTTGTTCTTAATTTCCTGTCTTTGCACCTCCTCTTCCCTTTCTTCACTGTCTCTGCATGGGAGAGGTGGGTTTCTAATGAGCTCTAATTAATCCAATTACATCTTTTTATTTTAAAGTACTTCTGTATTTAAATCTGTCATATACATCATATATGGGACATTATTTTTCATGTATATGATTATTTTCGTATTTTCATTAAGTTAAATCACTTTTCTGTCCGATGTGAACTTAAGCACGTGTTAATTGCATTGCACTCTACATTCATCTTACAGAAACGAAAGAGGGCGAATTTCACACAGTCTAAAAAATAATATTGTGTCTTTATCAGGTATGCTGTTTTTGTTACCAATGTTGTCAAATACATTTCATTTCATTGTTTGAATGTTTTATTTCTCTCTGCCCTTTCTGCACTGTCTCTGCATGGGAGAGAAACGAAAGAGGGCGAATTCACAGTCTAAAAATAATATTGTGTCTTTATCAGCCCTATCAGAGAATAAAAGAAAAGTCGAGCTGTCATCTGATGTCCGTCTGGTCATTTCATGAAGAAAACAACGCAGACTACACCGGTTACATATACATTGTTCAAAAGTTTAGGTTGGTTAAGATTTTTGAATATCAACAATAAAACTATGAAGAATGCACAATAATTATTTTGTTAAAATCACTCAGGCAGATAAAGTGATGTCACTTAAACTTTTAATGGAGCCTAACATACATCCAGTGAATGCATAACAATGCTAAATAAAAATTCTCTACATAGTGTCCGGGGGGAGCTCATGCTTGAGCCCCTGTATTAGGGACAGAAACGTACTTGTCGACCCTTTAGCTTCTAAAGATTTACCCAAAGGGTAAACTAGTGTTTAGATCAACCCTGAATTGAATTTTCAGACATCATTCGGAGCTCCTGAATTAATTAAGACTAGCCGTAAACTGTGCTTACTTATTACATGTGTGCATGTGCTCGGTCAACTATCATTAAAAGGAACATATCATGAAAAATCATTTTAAATAAAGAAGTTTGATGTACTACTCTATGTAAAGACAACTGGAAACGTATTTAAACATTTGTAGATTGCTTCCAAATGATGTGCTGTTTCTGGAAGTGGGGATGCTAATTATTAACGATGTCCCTGATCACATCAGGCCAACCTTGAAAGACTCCATGGCACATTTCAGCACAGATTCCTTTGTGATCCCGCCACAATGTAATGCAGGCTCTGCAAAGAAGCTGTTATTGAAAAATAGTGACAACTGGATACTGGAAATGACAACATTGTTTATCATTTCACAAGTAAAGAGAGGACATACATAGAAATCATAAATGAGCAACAGCAAAAAGGCCCATTTATATCTAAATGTCGGGAAAATGGTCCACAAATTTGAAATCTTTCTAAATGAAACCATTAAACAAACAAGTACAGTAAGTCTCAAATTTAAGTCTTCAACAAATATCTTTTTAGTTTTTAGCAATTTGTAATCTCAGTAAAATCTCACTGTCACTTGTCTTAGTATGCAATATATCAGTCTGTATCCATAAAATCTAAAAGCTGTTTACTGCACACTATCTACAGTTATGCCAAGAGCTGCTCATTCCCTTGCGATCAATACACACATCTTTATTTCTTTCTGTGCATTGATGGGCAGTTCATATTTTTGCCATTCTCCACTCATCTCTTATTTTTTTCTGGATAGATATCTATAAATGTTTTCCTTCGGAAAGAATGGAAACCCCATGGGCAATCTGTCAGTATAAATATGTTCAACTGTGACAGTTTTATGTGCATGAAGGGAACCTGTTTGTGCACGAGAGCTTTTAGGGTGTTTAAATATTTCTTATTCATTTTATATCACCATAAATTCATAAATTTGTTGTCTTATACTTTTAGACTCCACAGAATGCATCCATGCAAACAAACATACAACAACCAGCATGCAACTGTACTCATCACTTTGCACGCACATACATCACCCATGAGATACACACATGAATGATCAAGCACACACACGTGTCTGAGTCAGTCCACACAGTGGATCTAACTACCATTCTGAAGCACAGATAGTCCCATGCTTTCCTCTTAGAGTCTCTGTAAATCCAATGTACTCTAAAAATATAAAAACTCTCAACTGAACATGTTTTAACGACAGACAGCACTCAAATAGAGTACAGTCACAATTCTCTTTTCTCTTTCACATCTAATTTATTCTATAGTTAGAAGTTTTATATATTGCTTAGGACAAACTATTAGCAAGGACAGAGTTAATAATTCATAATTAAACAAAAAACACCAATTTATCCCGTAACACCACAGCTAAATCATAATAAGAACTATACTTGAAAGGACATTTAAATAACACCGGCTGATGTTAAAAGGATAGTTCACCTAAAAATGAAAGTTATGTCCTTAATTACATGTCATAAACCCTTTGTTCATCTTCGGAAGACAAATTAAGATATTTTTGATGAAACCTGAGAGGTTTCTGACCCTCCATAGACAGCAGAAGACCCTGCATAGACCATGTTCAAGACACAGAAAGGTAGTAAGGACATTTTTAAAATAGTCCATGTGACATTATTGGTTCAAACATAATTTTATGAAGCTACGAGAATACCTTTTGTGCACAAAAAGTGACCAGCACTTACTACAACAAATACTTCAACTAAAATAGTGAAAATAGCGTCAGTGCTATCAAATTGATTATATAACTAAATATTAAGTGTCTGGGGTCACAGTGAAGAGCAAAGTCCTTGGCAAATCACGGACTGTTGAGCAGCTGACAAAAACACACGTATGCTAGCTATGACTGTGTTAAAAGCAGTGTATCTGAGTTACATAAGATCAAGAGAATTCATTCCCCCTCTCTAACTGACCTGTTATCAAACCTGCCTTGTAAACTTGAGATGTGTGCAGAGGTAAACACACATGCGCATCAACGCTCACACACACACACACACACACACACACAAGAGACGCTGGGATTAATCGCCCCCAGCAGGTGTGAATTCCTAGGAAATGTATGACATGCGAGTTTCCTTGTATGAGGTGCTGTGAGTGTTTGTATGCACGTGTGTGTGACTTTCTGTCTAAGCTTGTATATTTGATCCTCAGAGGGGTTTAACCTGAGACTCAAATCCAAACAACCTAACACCTCTCTGGAACACAATGACATTTTTGTTTTAGGACACTGTGATCTAAATGCATCAAGTGTGTCTGTGTCTGTGTGTGTGTGTGTTAAAGGGGAATGAGGGCTCATAGGTGCTAAACAGAATATTTGAGTTAAAGCCAGTCAACACAACAACCAACTACAAGAGACTACTCTATATTATGTGTGTTGAAATGTTAGTCTAGACTCTAGATATACTGTACAGATTTTATTTAGAATGGTTCAGATCCAACCTAATTGTGTTTTAGTTGTGTTAAACCTACAACTGAAATTGACATATGCACATAAATGGCCTTTTTACAGAAAAGAGCTGTCCCTTTCAGTTCAATGGAAGAAATCACATGGTTTTTGAGAGTCATAAGGAGCATATATGATGACAGAGTTTTCTATTTAAGGTAAAAATTCTCTACTCTCCTTCAAAAAACATTTTGGTTGCCCAACACTTACTAAACTAACATGCCAGCTGAAAGCCATCAGCAGAGGAAATTTATATTTGCTTAGCAAGGCTTCAGAGGAATAACAGTGGATAAACATAAGCATGCACACAATGCCACTGATGGCAGGTGCCGCATATATTGCATACCTTGGTATACCAGTATATTCAATTGGAATATCAAAAAGAGGAGTTTACTGAGATCCACAAAAGATATTTTCATTGAATATGAGGAAATATATAAACTAAAATGAACTTTTGTGGCATTCCAAATCTATTTATCCATTCTTCTGAAGGCTTTATCAAAACAAGTTTGCCTGAAAACCCCATTTAAAATGTTCATTCTACTTCAATTCAAGCTTAAATTTAAGAATGTTGCATCCTGTTTGCTATACTGTAAAACCCAACTTGTTAAGGTAACTCAACCCATTTGAGGAAACTGATTGCCTTAAACCATTTAAGTGTAAAAACTAATATTTACTGTATGTGAACTTCTTATTCCATTTGAGCCCACAAAAAGATCATTTTTCTTAATACCAAATTAAACTATAAATCTAGTCAAATAATTTGTGTAGCTGAGACTTAAATAAATTGCATACAACCATTGGCACACATTATTTTAAGGTCCAATTCTGGCTTTTAACAGACCATTAATTGTGACTTTTGCCTTGATAAATAGAATATGAGCTTTATAAGTACTAATAAACAGCCAATATATTAATAACAGGCAACTAGTTAGTGAGAATTGGTCCCTATACTAAAGTGTTACCAAACCATTAAAAAAAACTTTAGTTAAAATCTCTTGCAATTAATTGACAGTAGCTAGCAATAGCAAGCATGTACTAACACAATTAATGCAGCTGATTCTCATTATGCTATAATGTGCAACGTCATAGTTTTTTTTAAATAAGGCATCATATAGTCTAATGTTCTGTGGCCCATCCTCGACCTAACCACAGGCTCTACTCTTCCCCACAATGGTAACCCACAAAAACAAACCCTTTGAAATCCCAACATAACAGATCATTAAACACTAACAGATCTCCTCCCCCTGTATAAATCTTGTGCAAAAACACGGAAAATAACACTTAATTTCAACATTTACTCTCCTTTAACAGGCCGAAGCAAAGCATGCTGGGAAAAGGGAATCTGCCGTAACTCATTAAGTTTGAGTTAAGCTTAATATAATCAGTTATTGAGGTCACTTTTCTCTATTAAGTACAATTAACTTTTAGTAGAATTAGAGTAAAATGAACATGAACATCATAATGAACCTTAATTAAAATTCAATTCTGTAAAATTGTGTAAAACCCTAAATCGGAAGATCTGTGTAGCATATAACATGTTATACATTAATGTGTCTGTCTACATTATATATGGCAGAGACAGGTACTGTGATACTCCAGAGATATCATTCAATATTTAATTCTGCTATATATACACAACACAGTTTTTCAAAGTCTTACGCCTTGTGTTGTGTGCTTTAAATTGTTCTGTGCATCTGTTTCCTCTTATGTTGGGTTAAGGTTACACCACACATTAAAGGGATACTCCATCCCAAAATGAAAATTTTGTCATTAATCACTTACCCTCATGTCGTTCCAAACCCATATTTCGGATGAAAACCGGGAGGCTTGTGACTGTCCCATAGACTGCCAAGTAAATAACAGTGTCAAGGTCCAGAAAAGTATGAAAAGCATCGTCAGAATACTCCATCTACCATCAGTGATACAACCGTAACGTTATGAAGCAACGAGAATACTTTTTGTACACGAATAAAACAAAAATAATGACTTTATTCAACAATTCCTCTCCTCTGTGTCTCTCCAAATCAGCGTAACGCCATTTTGACAAATCTGTGTCAGCAGCGTTGCGTCAATGCGTTGTTTTCTTTCAAACCAAAGCGTAAATACACATAAAAAATGTATCATTGTGGTGCGGCTGATACAGAAGAGCGTACGCCATCTGTGTACTCCTCAGAATTGCCAAAATGGTGCTACGCTGATTTGGAGAGACACAGAGGAGAGGAATTGTTGAATAAAGTCTGTATTTTTTTTTTTTTTTTTTTGTGTACAAAAAGTATTCTCGTCGCTTCATAATGTTAAGGTTGAATCACTGATGACAGATGGTCTATTCTGACAATGCTTTTGTTTTCATCCAAAATATCTTAAATTGTTTTCCAAAGACGAACAAAGCTTTTATGGGTTTGGAACGACATGGGGGTAAGTGATTAATGACAACATTTTTTTTATTTTGGGATGGAGTACCCCTTTAAAAGGAAGTTTCTCTCAATGCGTTTAAATTGTTGATGCTTCTTCTATTGTTAAGTTGGTCATCTTGTGTTGGGTTACACTACCAAAAAAAAAGAGAAGAAGTTCTCAGTGTGTTTCTGTTTGCGTGTATGACCTCTGCTAAGGTCCCTCTGCGAGTTTGGCAAGAAAAGCATTGAGGTCACATTAAGAGCGGAAGAACCGTTCCACATAAAACACACATACGTAACAACAGAAGTGTTCTATCAGCATGTCTCATTGGATCATGTTTACAACCACATCCGGGCCATATACAAAACCCTTTCATGCTCCCACCTCAGCCATTCAGATCACTCTTCTGTGTTGTTAATCTCTGCATATCTACTGCTTCTAAAAACATAAAAAAAAAACTGACACAAATGCCAACATAATTCAGCTAGAGGGGCGGTTTCAGTATTAAAAGACTGTTTCGATTGTACCCAAAGGAATATATATAAAGCTTGTGGTACATGAGAGGCTGTCTCAGAGCTATCTCTCGTTGGCTGCATAGATTATGTGGTTATCGCTTGCTAATGTTTTTAACCAGTCAGAGATGTCAAGGCATACATTCAAGCCCCTCTCGTAACAGCTATAAGAACCACCATAATCTTGACCCTCCCTTACATGGAAAATAGAAACATTTGCATCAGAATGTTATTCATGTGTTTTGTAGTACTGTATATTATACTCTCAAACTGCAAGTGGTAAATAGTAAACTCTCCACATTTTGCAAATTAATTCTAGATTAACTGACAAACAACTACATCACCAGGTACATTGGTTGTCAAGCATAAATTTATCAAAAGATCAATTCATCAATTAAATCTGCTAATATAATTGGTGGGGATATTTGTGTGCAAATTTGAACTGCCCCATCAATAATAGTGTCAAAAAGAAAATTGCCTTTAATAATTGATCTAAAATATTTTGGTTGACTTGCCATACTGACATCTCTATTTCACAAAAAAATTGTGATATTCAGTATAAAGAAATTATGCTCACCATATGGTGCAGAGCTGCTGTGCTGACTTTAGTGGTTGCACATTGTAATATTTCCACGCATTTGTCACTTTTTAATTGATGAGGCTCTCGGTTGCTGTCGTTGACCAGTTTGTAAGTGTCGAGCTAGCTAATCTATGTCCAAAAATAATTTATTATTATGCAAAAGGAATATTTCATCCAAAAATAAAAATAATTTCATTTACTCTCATTTAGTTCCAAAGCTTTATGACTTTCTGCAGAACATAAAATACTATAGATTAGAAAGTGAAAACTATCTCTCTTTTTGTAATGAAAGTCAGTGAGTGGAATGCAATGATTTTTGTACCTCGTTGACACTCACTGTACAATTTAAACCATTTAAACATTTTTCAAAATACAGTACAAGGAACAACACAAGGGCGAGAAAATGATGATAGAATTTGTTTGAATAATTTTTGGGTGGACTATCCTTTTAAAACCACAACTGTCTAATAAGATAAGGACCTTTTTATAGACAGAAACTTATGGATATAATGGATAAATATAAAATAAGCACACAAGCCTACAGATTTAACTTCTTTAAAGTTTACATTTCAGAGGCTCTTTCTTGCAGCCTAATTTGTTTTGTAGTAAACTAAATTTACAACCACAAATAACTACAACACACATTTTTATGAGAAGCTCTCCAAAGATAGGAGGTCACCCAGACTCTGATTCCCCAGTATAATTTACATGTGCCTGATAAAAAACATCTAGCCCTCAATCAATATAAAACAAAGCGTGAGGCAGTGACCTACCACTATCCTGGGATGGAGAAAACAGTGACAGAAAGAAATATCTATCAAACAGCAGAGCTTATGATGGATGCTGTAGAGTTTCAGGCCAGCATTAACATTTACACATGCTCCAATAACAGATTTAACAGCACTATACAATAAAACACCACCAAATCCCATAAAGGTACAATATAGGCTATACATTATGGCATATTAGAGTCCTTTTATGAAGGACTGTCATCTAATATTCTTCTATCACAAACCTCATGGGAGATTTTAGATTTGTGACACTTGTAAATTCACAGAAGTCACTGTATTATTCAAATAAATCAGGTAAAAATATGAAGACCAAAGACCCATTCACACCAAGGATGATAACTATAACATTAAAGATGAAGATATGGTTTTTCAAAATCATTGCAGTCCATATTACAACTATGACAATATTGGTACAGAGGATCGATATCCTTGAAATCACTTTCAGAGCTGATGAATGATAAAAACAATCACATTTAAAGCTACAGATGACAAAACCGCAGCACACACTTAAACAGAACATTGTTTTACTGCATTCTGTGGACGTTAATATAGTTATCGTTATCCTACAGTTCTTGGTCTTAACAGGCCTTAAAGGGATACTCCACCCCAAAATGAAAATTTTGTCATTAATCACTTACCCCCATGTCGTTCCAAACTCGTAAAAACTCTGTTCGTCATCTGAACATTAAGTGCTCCTTTAGCCAAACACTACATTATAGCAAAGCTGTTAATCTGTGAGCACACAGTTAAGTACAGAAAAGAGAAAGACAGAAGGTGAATACATGTTGTCACCTGGGCTACTAACAGCCAAGGAGAAAGAATTATATCCACATACAAACACAGTTTAATGAGCTTGAAGTCAGCAGTCTACAGTTGTCCCATAACAGCAGGACAATAGCCCAGAAACAGTGCAGGCAACTTCTCCATTATACACTCACAATGACTGTCCGTGCCACTGTCAACATGAGACAAATGGCCCTACCCAGCTGACATCATTACAACTTTAGACTTAAAGAAAGAAAGCGGAGAGAGAAAACACAGGAGAGCGTGAACAAGAGGACGGGCTCACACAATAAGAAGAGATGCTAGACTCTAAGATAATGAGACAAAGGGAGAATGTGGCAACGGTTCTGGGTGAGATTAGGAATTGTAATGGAGAGTGTTGGAAAAGAGATGAATGAAAAGAGGAGAGCAGGACAGGAGAGTGTTATTGATGAATCAGAGGGTGTTAATAAGAGGCAGACTGTGTGGACGAATGAATCACCCAGTAACAATGAAGTGCTCCAATGATCTGCAAACACTGCAACGCATACAAATATCCGTTATCAATTGCTAGTTGTCCTCCTGTCAACTAACACACACACACACACACACACACACACACTTGAGCTGAAAGGATAACCTTTGCACAAACATCATGTTTAGCCTGTCCGGGTGAAGAATGTATGTGTGTGTGTGTGTGTGTGTGTGTGTGTGTGTGTGTGTGTGTGTGTGTGTGTGTGTGTGTGTGTGTGTGTGTGTGTGTGTGTGTGTGTGTGTCTGTGCTCAGTCTCTGATTAGGACACTTTGCATCATTACAGTTTGCTTCAAGTTTCCTGATTAAAATCTCATTCACTATTGAAGAATGTATGTGTGTGTGTGTGTGTGTGTGTGTGTGTGTGTGTGTGTGTGTGTGTGTGTGTGTGTGTGTTTTGGTGCAGTGTTGTGCTGGGGGGATGCGGATGACCTTGTTAAATGCTGAGTGGGCTTTTGCGATTGGTGATCGGTGGTCATTAATGCCTGTTAATCTCACCTGACACAACACTTCAGGAACATTGTGCATCACTTTATATAATTATATCTTAAGATATAATATAATAGAATAATATAATAAAACATAAAATGTGAGAAAAAATATGTTATATTTGTGCTATTATTTATAATATAATTATTACTAAGTATAATATTATATAATATTAGGTTACACTTTATTTTAAGGTGTCCTTGTTACAGTGTTATTATACATTTAAGTACTGAATCATATTAATTAACAATATGTACTTATTATAGGGTTAGGTTTAGGATTAGGGTTTGATTTAGGGTTATTGCATTTAATTAATCAAAAATTTGTGCTAATACTATAGTAATTACATTTAACGTGAAACAAGGACACCTTAAAATAAAGTGTTATTATATTATATTTTATGTTATATAATATTAGCTAAAATATATCTATAATATCTATACTTATATACACTATATTACCCCAGGACCAAAAATTAAAATGTGGACCAATTCAAAATGTGCCACATTTTCTGACAGAAATTTCTGATATGGTGTAAAAATGTCAATTTCACCCATTGCATTGAAAACAAGAATCATTCCTCTAAGCCACAACATCTAATCCCAACAGCTAATTATTCCATCAAGTTAAACTTTATTTAACGGTCAACAACCCAAAACTGCAGCCTGAGAGATATAAGACAGAATAGGACAGAAATAGAAAGTAGAAATAAAATGTAATATGATTTGAAGTTTGTGTAAGATACTCTTATTCAGAACCAGAGAAGGAAAGGGAACTACAGAAGCAGACAGCACTCAGTGAAGTACGTACTAAGCAGCTCTCTCTCTAGTTCTGTGCTGACATGTAAAAGTGTGCTTTTGAGGAGCCAACACTATATAAGTGCTCTCTCTATGATCCTCTCCATCAAAAGGATGGCAAAATCATCCAGTCACCGTTAGCATAACAAAAGCACAGGATGTGAGCTTTACTGCAGCAGCCCAAGCTATGCATGCACTCCAAACTGACAGAAAACATTTCTTACTTCACTGCGCCAAATACCACCAACCTCCACCATTTTTCATAGACGTAATTACCACTTGGCGTTAGGCACTTTGCGGCAGCAGATGCCACGTAACGGGACTATGGTTTCCATGGTGATTACTGTGATTTACTTGGGATACATATGTCATTAATATCCCACCATAGTGACGTGCACAGCTGGGCCCTGAGAAAGGATGGGACCCTCAGGAGAGTGGATTTGTGAATGACTAGATCTAGTTCAGTATTTCCCAACCTTTCTTTTCTTAGGTATCCCAAAATCCCATCAGAAAGGCTCAACCACCCCTTCATCAGGATTATCATTAATATTATTCAAAATCACCATTATAAAATGCACTTTGCTATTTAATTTTATTTTCAGCATATTTTGTAATGATTTTAACAAGCAAAATAGAAATCCCACTATATCCCAAGTATTTCCCACAACCCGCTTAAGTATCTAAAATAATGGCACCCAGTGGTGTAGTCTATAATCTGGTCCAAAATCAGCCCTAGTGAGAAAAAAACAGATCTCACCTGTACTTCTACATAAGGGCCTTTCGCACCGCGGGAACCTTTTCATAGCACCAGTACTAATTGTGGAACTCCCCACCTTTGGCATTTTCACACCGCTGGAACTGATTGAGGTTTTAGTACCGGACTGCCTTTTTCGAGAACCAAATTAGCTCTTACTCCGGAGCAGGGTCTAACCAGCACAACTGGTAAACATTGTCAACTTATTTCGCAAGTATGGAGAACAGTGATAGATGGACGGATGCTGAAGTGCAGCCACTTGTAGCAAATGTAGCACTGCCAGTTGTTGTTGGATATTCTTAGTCCTCTTTTCCGTTCTTTCATTCGCTTTACGTAAACATTGATATTCCATGTCCATTATTGTGAAAACCCACGAGACACAACAAATACACAGCTCCGATCACAGCGTCCTCCATCCTCCTGTTGTTAACGTTGTTCTTTTATTTGTTTTCGTGGTTGAACGCCGTGCACAAATGACATTCCTCCTGTTGTTAACGTTGTTCTTTTATTTGTTTTCGTGGTTGAACGCCGTGCACAGTACTGTACATTTAGTTCTGGAACTAAAGCGGTGCGAAAGACCCTATAAGCAACATAAGCAAATATTCACAAGCAGTTCTTCAGACCGTTATCATCTCTGTTTGAAATGCGCCATGGGGAACTCACTGTTCTATTTTGGACATGCAAAGTATTATACTTTGCATTAAAAAATAAAGTTTCTTTTTTTTTTAAATACCCATTTACTGGGTAATCCCTTCCTATCTTTTAACCAGAAAGCCAGAGGGGTCTCGAAGTCAAGTACATGCCGCAAAATCACATTTATTCAACCACAAAAAAAAGCACTTTCTATACCTCATGTTTAAAATCATAAATATCATAATGATGTTTAATATCATAATTATAAATAAATAAACTTCACTTTTTCTCCTCTTTTCTGGATTTCACTTCTATTTTAGATTGCATACTCATGTAGCTTATACTTAATATTGCGACTCAAAGTTAAAATGCTTTGGTTAGTCAAAAGCATCAGACAAATGAAAAATGTAAACATAAATTTAGCAACTGTCCACTTTATCAAACTCTACAGTCCTCTGTGCTGTCAAGGGTAAAAACAGTTAATGTGCAACATTTCCAAATGTTAATACAAATATTTAGGGGGCAGAATTTTGTTTTAGGCATAAAAACACATTTATATGAAATGCAGCTTTATGAAGCTAACTTGACTCAACTCAATAAAGGAAAAAAGACTTTGCAAAATGCATAATGTTCTCTCAGGAAAGATTAAGACACACAAAAACAGATTGATGTAATTCTGATTTTGTTATCCCATGATTCCTACATGTTACCTGCTTCTTCAACTGAATGATTTATTCAGACAGGGTAAATGTCTCATTGGGGTTAATTATGTAAACATATGACCCCCGAACAAACACACACAAAGACACTCACAAACACATGGCTTCTAGTGGTGGATGGGGGGACAGAAGGGAGGGAAAGACTGGAACTGCTCATCATAAATGAGACTGTGACGTTTTTACGTGCGTGTGAAGGATCGCAGTGTGTATCATGTTTGTTGATGATCGTAAATTAACAGGTGTTGTCAAAAGCAGTACAGAGACATGCAGCGAAATGATCAGGATGATTACAAAGCGACGTGCAGCTCTGGGTCCCAGACAACATAAACTCATTATATCGACACACGCTCTTCAGCAGAGACTAGACGATAGTCAACCTTCAAAGTCTCAAGGATCACATTCACTCATACACACTGTGATATACATCGGAAATATCCATTCTTAAAGGGACAGTTCACCCAAAAATGCACTCATTTACTCACCCTCAACTGTTTTTATCCATACAGTGGAAGTCAGTTGGGTTCAAAACATCAAACCCCACTGACTTTTAATGTACAGATGAAAAAAAGAAGAATATTGTCAAACTACCTTCTTTTGTTTTCCACAGAAGAAAGAAATCCATACAGAATTTGAAATTACATAAGGGTGAGTAAATAATTTGTTTTGTTCATTAAATGTCATATACCAGCAGCAATGAAAATCCAGATCATTTTTTTTTCTCGATCAATTCATACTTTCTGAACAGTCAACAATGACACTTAACTGATACTATATTTTATATGCCACCTAAACAGCCTCCTTATTGAACTCCCATGATCCCAGAGGTCTTTCAAAACCAATCATTCATTAGCAAACATGACAAATAAGAAATAAAACACTTGAATTACTTTGTATGTCCATGTCAATCCTATTTGCTAATGCCACCCTCACTGTTTGAACTCAACAGAAGTCAACAATATTTGAAGCAAGACAGAAGGTTTGAAGATTGGTTTTAGAGTGTTTTGGGCAACTCACCGGGTCTTTTTTCTAGTTTTCTTCCTCGACTGCCACAAAGCCGGACTTTGGAGATGAGGATGAGGATCTGTTTCTGGCAGAGCGACTTGTTGCTCTTGGGGCAAGGCTTGCGTTTGGTGGAGACCTGTCGGTTGGCCTGGGGGTCCTTGACTTCCCTGCGCTGCCGGATCAGTGAGCTGGCGAGGGCAGCCATTTTGCTGTGCCTCACTCACCCGTAGGGCGCAGAGGGCGTCAGTGGGCCGCCCACCCGTCAGATCACCCAGGGCCACGGAGGACAGGAGCAGGAGACAGCAGATGTTTGGAGAACAGCAGGGTCTCCCACAAAAACCAAGGGGAGAATGCGTCACAACTTGGTAGGGAACAAAAAGAGGCTTGGTTTAAGACGGGGTAATGGGGTGGGACAAAACAGTTGTGAAGTTCACAATAAACTTAATTTGTTTCTTTGGCTTTCAAAACAGTCCCTGGAATGCAGAATTCCTGGTGTTGTGATTCTGATGAACGGCAGCTGTCGTTGTTGGGATTGTTTGATGTATTTCAGGTCTCGTTGCACAGCATACGGACTGGAAAAGTGGCAGCTGATGATCCATGGAAACGTACTGGAATTCTGGAAGATAAGTGAGCCATCACAGCACCACCATACCCTCTTTCTGACTCTATCCCTGAAGCTCTGAGCTCCCAGAATCCCTGGTCTCTCACTTGCCTTCCACGGTTTAGTGTGGGATCGATCTTTAGAAATCAACTGGATCAGAAATCATCCTGCGAGTTCAGAAAAAAGGCATAGATTGTCCAATCGCTTTATCCGTACGGCTCCACATATCAGTGAGATCCTCGTAAAACGGAGAAGATCGAGGAATGCATAAAACACACTAAAATACAGATCCTACTGAGAAAAGGAACAATATCCTGAGACAATCTTAGAGAAACTCCATTATCTGATTCCGAAGTATCGCATCCATGACACCATGACTGCAAAAACAAAGACGGACACACTGAGTAAAAGTCAAGAACTGGTGTCGTCAACCCTGGACTTCATGTGTGTGGATGATCAGATGGATAAGGATGAAAGGAATCGGAAGTTCTCTCCCTTCTGACATCCCCCTTTGCTCTCTCTCCCCAAGCTCCCGAGAGAGTGTTAGTAAATTCCAAGGGCTTCCGCGGATAGAGGTGACATTCATGAACGAGTGAGAGCGCAGGAGAGCGGAGGGGAGCACCAAGCCTCCCACAGACTCCCGTAAGGCAACCAGGCAGAGCACTGAGGAACTCGTAGCTCCGTGTCCTTCACACCACTTGAGAGGAGAGGTGGGAGGGAGGCAAGGATGGAGGGATGAAACGAAGGAATGTTAAGGATGGATGGTGCACATATCTGTTCGTCTGGCTTCACATGCTGTAAAGGTCCCGTTTGAAGAAGGTCCTCAGGAGCTGTCGGGTCTGTCCCAGCGCTCCTGTCTTCAGTTTTAGCCCAGTTTTCACTGCTTAAAGTATTCTCACCCCTGCAGGCGTGTGCAGGTCTCTTCAGCAAGGCACCTCTGAATCTATGCGAGAATGTGAGAGTTTATGTGTGTGTGTTATGAGAGTGATTGAGAGAGTGTGTGAATGTGTGACTCTCCGTCTCTCTTGTTTGCTCTCCCTCCTGTCCCTGCTCACAGTGAGTTACGGAGCCAACACTGGCAACATGCTTTGCTTTACTCCCTCGTTCTCTCTTTCCATCTCTTTGTAAACCCTCCCCTTACCTTTTTTCTGCCCTCCCTCTCTGTCACTCAGAACCCTCCTTCTTTTCCGATCACTCAAAATCCCTCCTTCTCTTCATGTCCTCACACACACCCCTCTCATTCCTCTATTCCCTCCCCCTCTTCTGTTCTCTCTCTCTCTTTTTCTCACTGGCTGCTGTTGTGGTCTGGAGCGTTAAAAAATTAAACCTGCCTCATGCTTCCTTAAAGCGACAGATGAGACAGAGAGAGAGCAAGAGAGAGACAGACAGAGAGAGAGAGAGAGAGAGGGAGGGAGGGAGGGAAGAAGGGTGAGAGAGTCCTTATTTACACTCTGTACCACAAACATAAACACACATGCCACTTAAAGTAACAGATATGAACACTATAATATACTGATTACAGTGAACTTACATAAATGCTACAAACACACACTAAGAGACAACTAAAGTCAGTTCTAAATAAGGTATTGAAAGACAACATTAAACTATTTTTTATACAACAGGGGTTGGTGCCAAATTTTCATTGAAAATGCATTTTTAAATTCATAATCAGTTCCTGAATTTAGACAGACAGACAGACAGACAGACAGACAGACAGACAGACAGACAGACAGATAGATAGATAGATAGATAGATAGATAGATAGATAGATAGATAGATAGATAGATAGATAGATAGATAGATAGATAGATAGATAGATAGATAGATAGACAAACAGACAGATAGGTAAATAGACAGATAGATAGACAAATAGATGGATAGATGTTTTTCTTAACACTGATGTATAGCAAAATGAAGGTCAAGGAAAATGTATATTAAAAAGAAATTCTGCTTGCCACCATCAGTCTTAAATGTCCCACATCTGTCTCTCAAATGTTACCTGGAATACAAAATAAATAACTCACTTTATTTTTCTGCCCCACCTCTATTACTCTCCCTTTTTTCACACTCAATTCATCACATTTCCTCTCATATTCATGTCTGAGCTGATAAAAACAAAATTCATTCAACTTAGACAGAAAACCAGGAAATTGACTTGCGTCAGCAGCTTTTTACCGCTTTTTAAAGGACAGGAATGCTCTAAAAACACCCTTTAAAAACACGCTGTGAATACTGATTTTAATACCTCTCTCTTCCTTTTCTCCTTCTGTGCCTCAGTTCAGTGGGGAAACATTTAGCTGGCTGAGCAGCAGCAGTGTGCACACAGGTTGAATGGGACTCTGATCCCTTCACCAGCAGCCTAATTCAAATGAGTGTTATAATAAGGTTTTATAACCCACAGCAAGTTTGAATTAGTCATGGCCTGTGACGCCTCTATTTGCGTGTTGCTCTGCCGCCAGCGCACTTATTGATGCAGTGGAGGATTTTCTTTCTAGGCACAGAGTCAAAGCCATTTTAATCAGCAGAGTTATGAATATGACATCCAGTGGTGATGTTGAACAGAGACAAGCGAAACATCTGGGAAAGGAGAAAGATACACAAAGGACTGAGAGATGACCATGACGTGAACAGTTACACGTAGCTATTTCTTTATTGTCAAAACCACTAACATGATGTTACCAGGTTGTCCAGTCTGACAGAGATGATTATACTCAGCTGAGACCCCAGAGAACCTGAGGTGAGCGTGTTGGTCAGGTTTTTGCTTTGTATCATCATCATCATCATAATCTCAATTATCAGCCAGATTTGTCAACCTTTCTAGAATATCCTTAAAATAATCAAATCAAAAAGTTTTTGTAAGGGATTAAGTTAAATATCAACAAATATCATTGGTTCAGTACAAAGACTACAGAAATCAATAGAAAGTTACCACTGTTATTGACCAAAACAAACATGTGTTTGTGTGTGTGTATGTCTGTACACCAAAAAGTAACTGCTGCAGTCTTTGTGATGTCTTTGAGGAAATTTTGGGTCTTACTCAAGGGTAGGACATTACCGAACGTATTTCTTTTTTGGCAAATGTGAATGCTTTAATTTTAATAGTGCATGTCCAGTGAAGGATGGAGACTGCACTGGCAGAGAGGACAGACCTCTTCCATTTTAATCAGTCTGTTAAGACACAGCACTAAACTCCTGCTGTTATATGGACTTCACTTTATGACTACAGTATATACTGTAGATTGCAAAAAACATTATAAAGCGGTAACACACAAACATTCATATGCATTTTTTCAAGCGTCTAATTCAGTCCGATAATTTACCAACAGACAGATATGCTCTGTTAAAACTAGGGATATTCCTACTTAGACAGCAATTTTAGAAATGCATTGAAGCAGCTTTGCATGTATCTTTCATAGTGCACTGTGACAAGTTTGACAAATAATTCCCCATCAAGATGGCAAACAGAAAAATACTGCATTTAAATACATATTTTTTTTTTATACAGCGTTGCATAGTGCTGGAAGGAAATATTTCCAGCTAATAAAAAATTTAAACTGATCTAATTAGTATTTATACGTATAATGTTTATGCATTTCGGCATACTGACAGAATCTAAAACGTAAAGGTATTCAAGTACACAAAAGCTTTAGAAACAAAATAATCTTTATTTATCATTTTATGAGCTCCTAACCCAATTTCATTCCTTTCTCATGAAATATACCAATACATTTTAAAGGAATAGTTTACCGAAAAAATTAGATGACCTCCAACCAAGATAAAAATTTTGTCTCTCTGTCAGAAGAGATTTGGAGAAATGTTGCATTAAATCACTTGTTCATCAATGGATCCTTGGCAGTGAATGGGTGCCGTCAGAATGAGAATCGAAAGAGCTGATAAAAACATCATTAACATAACTCCAGTCCATCAATTAATGTCCTGAAAAGTGAAAAGCTGTGTGTTTGTAATAAAAAAAAATTGATTGCGAGGGGCTTTTTAAACTTTAAACTATTGCTTCTAGTAAGTTGTTCATATACAGTATGTAAAATTCTTATGTTGTAGATTTTGTCAATAATGAACTTTTCAAAAATGTGCTAGAACCACAATTTACATATGAATATTCAAGATTTCCACTAATACACATAGTTAAAAAAAGAAAGAAATTTCATTAAATGTGTGCTAGAACTTTAATTATGAATATCTATGATTACTAAAAGTACACAGTAATAAAATAAAATGTAAACTGAACGAAATAAATTCAAAAAGTCTATGCTATTATGAAGGAAGCCTCTCCTCTCTCTTCATTTCTCTTGCTTGCTCAAACACACTAAAAGTCATCTGTATTTCATGTAATGACTGGAACAGATTTAAGGGTTTAAAGATCTACTTTAGACACAGACTGTGTCTGTCAGAGAGATTAGGGAGTGAATACTTCTCTGAAAAGCCTCAGTGGAACATGCCAAAGACCGCATCCAGGTTAATTTCTCCTCAAATGTGTTCAGTGAGCAAACCCTCCCTTGAGACGGTGATCATTGTGCCTAGAGAAAGACCTGATTAAGACTTCATAGTGTGTCCTTAGCTCAGGGACACTTCAGAACAAGTCACAAACCACACACATATATACACAGAGGAACACACTCACACTATCTTCCCTGACTAAATGTAGCATCAAGAAGATGGTATTAAGGCAGAAATTTAGTTCAGGAAAGTCCAAATACTTTTACTAACAGCCTGCGCTTCCAAATCCATTCCAGGCATCACCAGGCTGCTCTCTATGGGAAGAGCATCAACTGTAATCTGCTCTTTAGGGACACAGAACGGAAAGAATAAGAAGGAAGACAGTGCTGGGTAAAGGTAATTAACATAATGTTTAATCTGTAAACATCTATGGGAGTGTAGAAAGACAGAGCAAGGTAGGGAGGGAGAAAGTGCTGAGCCAGTGAAGTCTGCAGTTTATTCTAAATGGATGACACACATTAGGAAGGTGGAGAAAATTGAGGGGAAAGGTGAGAGAAAGAAAGAGAAAAAGGAAGGAAGGAGGCCACAAGATGAATATATACACCGTTCAAAAATTTGGGGTCATGCTTTAAACTGATCTTCCGTGACAGTGAATATTTTTACAATGCTACAAAATATTTATTTTTAAGTAAATGCTGTTTATTGGAACTTTCTGTTCATCCAAAAGAATCCTGACAATAGTCAACACCAAATGCCAAAAATATTAAGCAGCAACCGTTTTCAACATTCATGATAATACATTTCTTGGGCATCAAATCAACATATTAGAATGATTTCTGAAGCATAATGTGACGCTGGAGTAATGGCTGCTGAAAATTTGGCTATGCCATAACAGGAATGAATTACATTATAAAATACAGTATATTAAAATAGAAAATAGTTATTTTTAATTATAATAACACTTTACAATTATAACTGTTTACTGCATTTTTATTCAAATAAATTCAGGCATTAAGAGACTTCTTTGAAAAATGTCAGAAGTCAAAAGAACTTCCTTTGTAACACTTCATAGTGTTTGTTTTGCACGAATTGCATATATGCAGTTCTAAATGAATGTCTGCAAGAGACATGTTCATCTAAATCACAACACAAGAAGCAGCTGGTTACCTCACTCTAGTCACAATCCTTCCGGTATAAAGAGGAGATACAGCAAGTTGTAGATAATGGTATAACTCAGTGGGAACACTGCTCTGATTGTTCTGTAGGAGGAAGGAGCCCTGGTGAGTTATATTTCAGATGGAGTGATGGCTCAGCAGCAGCTTCTGAGAAAGAAAAACCCATAAAATGCAATACGTTTTCCTACAAGAGCAATGAGCTACAGGCAAAAGACACTTAGCTATATAGCAGGCACACAGACAGAAGTATTGGGAAGTAGCTTTGGTCAATGCTCTGGCAAGGTTCTTTCAAATTTACAAACAAATGTTTCTGCAGTAATATTAACAGAATGTTTGTGCAAAGTTATCTGGTCTTTATTAGTCTTAGCACAAAAACATTTATGCATAGATCATAGATCATTTTTTTAACAACTTGTTTTAGAATGTTCAAAGATCAGTCAAAAGTAAGATTCTCGTGATGCTTGCAAAATGTTCCCTTATTTTTGACTAATTAAAAGCTAATTTAGCTTATTTGGAAATACTGCAATTACTGTACACACTGAACATGTTTTTCCATTCCATTGCACTATTTTCCGTTGTTTTTCTATACAATCAATAGATGGATCACGTCTCTTGCAGCATCTCTTGCATAACAAGTTAAAGCTCAGCTTTTAAAAAATATGTCTTGAGGCCTTGCATTTTCTTCTCAATTCCACTTCCATTTCCAAAGCAAAAACCCGTTCTGTCTGAATAGTCCCTTAAAAAACAAATCTCTGACTCATATATAGCACTTGAAAGATTCATTTTAGTGAACTGGTTCATTTAGATGATACATGTAAAAATTTGCTAAGAAAGCTGAACTACTATAAATTTAAATTGTAGCTGTACAAGCTTTTACTTACTTATAATGTAGCTCCCAACACGGATACAAGAAGTATCTTTTCTCATTACACAGCATCTTCAAGAAACTGTGTCAAGCTGAAAAACATGTCAAAATAAGCACCACAGAACTGTCATTTAGATAAGAGTCCACATGAGAGCTTCAGTACATACACAACAATATAGTATCTGGTTTCTAACCCTTCTTCTGTTTCACATATTAAATTACACAAGTCTAGTAGTGACTTTTATTTTGTGAAGTTATCTCAGCCAGTACAGAAGCTTCTGTTTCTCTCTCATCGTTTCACATTACAAAACACTGAATCCGCTGAACAAAGATGAAAACTGCATTAAAGATTCACAAGGATGTGCTAGTCCTAGGTATCAGCACACACAGAGAAGGAAAGAGAGCAACTTCAGCACTCCACGGGAACACGTCTCAAAGCGCTGCAGGCACGCTGGAGGTGCTGCATGTTTATGTGATTGCGTTGAGGGATGGGATGAGATGTGAATGTCCATGCGTGTGTTTTTAGACATGAATTTGCACGTGTGTTTGTGTGTGCTGTTGGGTTTTAAACTTGGGTCTTAAAAAGTCAAGGGAGGAAAGAAATTGGAATGTGGAGAGGAGAGATACTGTATTATATTTGCTACTCAAATTTCCAAGGTCTCTAAATTCCGAACATGATCAAAATTTTGCTTAAAATCCAGTTTTGCATAATCTGCTAGATGCCTTCTGAGGTTGGATTGATAGTTCATACTTTTTAGCAAGTAACCAACTTAGGTTTACTTACATCATTTTTAGAAAAATCATGTTGAAATATGAGTAACAAATACTCATATCAGGCTTCTAAGGAATGTTTATTTGTACATAACTCAATTCTCATTTTATTGCATTGGATTATATGTTTTGCAATACAATGTACAACTACAGGGCTTTGATAATAACAATAAGCATTAAAATATTATAAAACATATTATTGGGAGAAGTAGAGTGACAACTTATATTTGTATTCACTTTATGCAAATTGTCTGCTATTCATCTTGCTTTTTGGCCCTGTAAATCTATATAAAGCAATTGCATAAAATTTCATATTTTCGCTCAGTAAAAAATAAAATTAAGGTGTTTTTTTTTTATTCTCCTTAATGTGAGCTTGTCATATTCCCCTATATGAGCCATAAACGTCTGTATGAAATAATGTATAACTCAACAAAAACACACATTAAAATTTTTTTTAACAGATTTTCTTTTCATATTTTTTCATATATATATATATATATATATATATATATATATATATATATATATATATATATATATATATATATATATATATATATATATATATATATATATATATATATATATGTATATATTTCAGATGTCAGGCTTTACAGGGTTATGAACTAAATCTAGCACATTTACTGAAATTGATATTATTACTGTTTATTTTTATTGTCTTTCATAAAGGAGATTATTGCAATTATTTTATTCTTTTTATTCTCTCTCTCTCTACAGTTTATATCTACACACACTATATATAAAATTATATTAATATTTATATTTGTAACCATATTTTTCAATCAGTGGTTTAGCAGATGCTTATATCCAAAGCCTCTTACAGTACATTTAGTGCAAAAGTGATTTTGGGGTTAAGTGCTTTGGTCAAGGGCAAAGTGGCAATAGTTCATGGTGTGTTCCTAACGAGCAATCATCAGTCCACTATGCCACACTTTTGTCCAGGCTGAGTGATTACTCTGTCCTTGTTCCTGCTGCAAGCGGTAGAATCAAATCCCCAAACCAATAAGAACAACTACATTAAATATCATCATAAGTACTAACCAATATCTACCAAAATCCACCATAAAGACCTTGATGAGACTCATAAAGCTGTGCTAGAATCTGGTTCCAGCCAGTAGTATCAACACACGTGCCACATGTAATCAAAATTGGACTCAGTTGACACTAAAAAAAGAAAACAAAATAAATAAATACATTTAGAAGAGAAGTCATTGAATGTGACCATGAGCAAGTGTGTAATTTTATTTTTTTTGTGCGTGTCCAGTCTGTCTAGCCTGCGGCTAGTTATTAGCTGGCAGATAGCAGCACTGCTACATAATATAACATCTCAATCTCTGTTCACCCAGAAAATGAACTGATGAGAGTCATTGTGCAATGTATTACAGCTCTGTGAGCAGTACATCGCTCAATCCGGCACGCAGCCGTGGGGTGGAAAGAAGAGAAACGTCCGCCTTTGCAGCCTGATGACAAACGGCAGGGGGATCATAAGAGCGCCATAAAGCGCTGTCCTCTCCCAGTGTCCAGCTGCGTGTGTGTTTGTGTGTTTTAAAGAGGTGACTCCAGCTGTTTCAGTATCTACTTAATGGGTTAATACAGGGCCCATCTGTTGAGCTGTCAATCAGAAGAACACTGATTTAAGTATAAGGGCTAAACAGAGCTCAGTTAAGACAGACAGAGAGAAGGAATGGGTGATCAAAGAGAGGAGAAGAGACGGGAGGATGCTGATGGAAAGTTCAGTTATAGATAAGAAAATAAAGGGGAAAAAATGAGGCTTAAAAGTGCTTTTATAACATTCTTCATAAATGTAGCGCAGTAAGAGTGTTGAGACTCTGTTTGTTGCAAATACAGAACAGTGACAAGTGTTTGGATTAAAAATATTAAAAATATATGATATAAATTCTGTTTGTCCTGATTTATCATACTATTAAAAAAATATTGATATTGAAAATATTAATATTTAAAATAAATTGTGAAAATGTTTATATACATGTATTCTGGCTTGTTTTTTGACAGAGAGAAATTAATATTTTTATTTAGCTTGGATGTATTAGATTCAAAGTGACAATAAAGACATTATAATATAATGTAATGTTACAAAAGAATATTTCAAATAAATTCTGTTCTTTTGAACTTTCCATTCATCAAAGAATCCTGGAAAAACAGATGGTATCATATATAAGCAGCACAACCATGTGCAACTGCATCAATAACAAGAAATGTTTATTGAGCCCCATATATCACAGGAATAAATCATTTTTAATTATAATAAAATTTCACAACATTACTCTTTTTATTATTCTATTTTTGATCAAATAAATGCAAGTTTTCACAAGAAGCTAAAACACACACACACACACACACACACACACACACACTCTCTTCTCTTACAAACACAAAACACACACACAAACACACACACACACACACACACACACACACACACACACACACACACACACACACAAAAACTTACCAACCTGAACTTTTGTATTATTCCTAACATATGCGTAATCTAACTACTTAGCCACAGTATGTGTGTGTGTGAAGTTTTAGTGTAGCCAAACAGCATGTGTGTGTGCAATCAACACAGAGTGAGGTTCAGATGGGTTTTTCTCCCTCATCTGTTTGTGTACATGATTTGTGCCACTATAATGGAGCGAACCACAGTTGGTCTGCAAATTAGTTTTGACTAGTTTTTTCCCAGCAGATCAAAACGCTTATGAAAGTTGTCCTTCTGCGAGACTCTGCAATGTGAATGAGGGACACGAGAGAGAGAGAGGGATTGTTTTTCTCTCACTTGTTCGCTTTGAGCGTTTTTCATCCCGTTGCCAGATTTCCAGCTTCAATAAGAGCCGTTTAAAATTTTGATTTATTTCTTTATTTTTAATTGAAGTGTTCGAGAGTGTTACATAAATGCTTAATTTGGTCAGAGGATTAACAGGCAGAGGCTATTTTTTGTATGATTAAAAAGGCCTGCTGTTATAGAAACATTTTCTAACCATGAGATGAAAGCATCGTGATGAGGAGTGCAGACATAAATAGATTACATGGAAAGAGACAGAGATGTTGGGGAGGGAGGTAAGAGAGATGGATAATTCAATAGAAATGGAGAACATGGTGACACAAGGATAACCCTAGTTCAACTTTACCAATTGAAGAAGCTGATTTGTGTATCTATACGCATCTATGGAGCTTTAGTCATGGCTGACCAGAAGTTTCTTGCAGTCCATCACTGTAACAGGAAGGTCAAGTCTCATAAAAGTACATGCTGAGGGAGTCGACCATCCCATTATCACAATTTGGATTAAAGGCTTAGCAGAAGTGTTATTTAGGCGATTTCTAAAATCCATCTAAGGTCCGATAATGTAATTGCCTCTTCCAGTCCACTGAGGAGCAAATCATGTCTTGTTATTGCCTAAAAAAGCAGCCCGCTCAGCTGTGTGTGCATGTGTGGCTCAGGTTTTGTGGGGACCAAATGTCCTTGCATGGATAGTAAAACCTGAAATCACCTACATTGTGGGAAGCAGCCAACAGTCCACAAGGAAAATGGCTTAAGAAGCATACTAAATGTCTTAAAGGAATATAACACACAAGACAATGACAATTCTATTTACGCACTCTCATGTCGTTCCAAATCTTTGTTCTCTAATAAGTTTTATTTTTTTTCATTGATGTCCAATGTTATTTTAGACCCAACTGACTTTCTTTGATGAATGGACAGTTCAAAAGAACAGAATTAATCTGAAATGGAAATCTTTCGTAACATTATAATTTCTTTAATGTCACTTTTGACTTTCATACATCCAAGCAGAATAAAAATATCACTACCCTCTTTAATGGAAAATGTAGAAATGTAGTAAGGTTTGTATGAGGTTTTGGTTTAGAATTAGGGGGAAATATATTATCAGCTATTAGAAATACAATTGCAGTATCCATCAGTACAGAATTTCACACTTCACACTGATTTCTGAGGCGAAAAGAAAAACTCCTCTTGGTTCTAGCATCATCATGCTTCATGAAGTGAGAAGAGAAAAGCTGGAGAGATTGAGACGGAGATGAGTGAGGGGATAAGAAACAGAGAGATGTAGATAAAAGGAAGGAGTAGAGAATGGGAACGTGGGCAGCAAACAGAAAGCTGAACAGAAAGCAGATCAGAGTCAAACGGAGGGAAAGCTGTAGAGGGGTGAAAACCCCTAAAGCAATTCAGAGACCCAGGACATGGAGACGTGCAAAATGAGATGTAGCTGCTCAGCCAATCAGATGGCTTTACAGAGACAATAGCTCGCTTGTCATATCACAGTGAAACAGATAGAGATTAGTTGCTTATGCTCCAGAAAGTGAGGCAAAAGGAAAGAGACAGGGAGAAAGAGAGGCATCCTGCCAAGGTTTTCTTTTTTTTTAAAGAAGGATTTAGCATTGGTACAGACTCCAGTGTAGACAGAGAGCCTGGTCCCACTGAGAGCTGTTCACAGATATGGTGCCAGCGACTCTTTCCCAGACCTCATCCGAGTCTTTCTTTCTAATATCCCTTTTCCACTCAATCAGGCCGACAGCAGCCTAGCACTGAAAACAGACCCAGAAGCTTCTTTTCTGTCAGTCACAGAAGTGAAACAGTATTTTTGCAGTTTAGGGTGACACTTTAAATTCAATTCAAAATTGCAATGTACCAATAGAATGTACAATTACAAGAAGATAAAATATTATATAAAACAAATAAAACAAATAGTATATAAAGTAATAACTAAATAAAACTAAACATAATAAAGGACAGTTCATCCAAAAATGAAAATTACACCATGATTTCCTCACCCTCAAGCCATACAGTTAGCGGAAGGTTTATTAAGTTTTAAATATGGATATTTTTCTTACACAAATGCATCGATTCACTTCAGAAGGCCTTTATTAAACCCCGGGCTTCCAAGAGTCATGTGGAGTACTTTTTATGATGGATGGATGCAGTTTACTGGACCTTAAAATCTCAACACCCATTCACTGCCATTATAAATATAACTCCTATTGGATTCTTCTGAAAGAAGAAAGTCATATACACCTAGCATGGCTTGACGGTGAGTAAATCATGTGGTATTTTTCATTTTTGGGTTAACTATTCCTTTAATTAATAAACTAAATAAAATATTAACTAATATTAACTACAGGTGCGTTGCAGTGAAAAAAATAAAGTAAAAATGTGGATTTCTGTGATTTATTTCACTGAATAATGTACTGGTAAAAAAAAAAAAATTGACTAATTTCTTTAAAGAGCACTTTCTGCATAAAATCACTTCTCGCCACTGGGGCTTTTGCAGCCAATTATAGATTAATGAACATTTTATATTAAAAATACACAAAAGTCTAGTACAAAATCTAAATAAGTACAAAATCTAAATAAAAAAAAAGAGTTCTTGTGAATCCTCAGATTTCATGTCAACACCATATTTAGCTCTTTAAACGAATCATTCAAAATGACTCACAAGTTACCTATTTAAATCAGTCTGGAGAATCTGATTGAACTGAGAATTACAATACAGTCTAAAAATACAAAAAGTATCATATGGAATTATTTCAAATACACCCACATATAATCAGCAGCTGTTTGTTATGCAAGCTAGTAAGTGTGTTTACTCATGGATGAGTCGAGACTATATCATAACAGATGGTGTGACTTGACAAGTTTTGACAGAGCTAGCCAACATGCTTATTATGCACACTCATGTTCACTGTCAATGACCACTTCAGCAAACATCGGAAACGGTTTAATGACCAACTGCTGCAATCACTCTGAAAGCAAAGCCTCAAATACTCTCCCAATGAGAGGCCCAACAAAATCAGCTTGATGATGAGAAAATCAAGCCAACAGACAATGTTGAATGCATGCAGAAAAGTGTAACTATTGTGTTTGCAGACAGTAGCCCTTCTCATGTGTCACGTTAAGTCACAGAATTAAAATAATCATGACATAGGTTGATGCTGAGAGGTACTTTTTTGTTGTCACAGAGTTAGTTTTGTCAGGTGTTTTATTTAATTGTGACTTAGGTTGATTTTGACATCGGTGCATCAGAGCATGCTGGCTTTCATGTGAAAAGCAATCGGCATATCTTAGACTGACGGGGACTGATCAGAGAGTTTTATCTTCCATCATCCAATCCCTGCTGTCATCTCTGGACGAGTGTGTGTTTGAGTGTAGGCGGGTACGTTTAGCATAAACAGATGTATGAGAGCGCACAGGGTCTCTCTTGAGTGCTTTTGTCATTAATGTCACTGCTGATAGATTTGTGTAGTTATCCATCTTGTTTTAAATAATATAACAAGACACCAGGAGCCTGATTCACTTACACTCTATGTAAAGGCAAATGTCACCGATGCTCAGACTCTACGAGTTTCTGATTGGCTAAAGTATTGCACATTTTGTACTTTAATGCAACTTAAATTGCATTAGGTGTGCAAAAGTCCAAAACCAATAAAAAGTAAAGTTACAAAGTTACAATTTTGGCCACCCTTGGGGGGTTTATGTCAAATAGACATAAATAAAAAAAATGACAGTACAATAGAAAGCTACTGATTTGTAGTCATTTGTAGTATAAAAACAATATATTTTAAATGTACTAAAATATATTTATATATACTGCATTGTATACAAATACACAGTAGTTTGATAGTATGTCATATGCTAACATATGGCTTCAACAGAAGCATTTCTATGGAGAAAACAAATAGAATGCTTACTTCAGGAACACAACTAGAACACCCTAGCAACTGCATAGCAACCCACTAAAACTGGACACTCTAGTGATTCATTTCACCTTGGAAATGCTCATTGTAGCAGCCTGGGAACTTATAACCAGGACTTTGTACCACAGCAGATCGATCAAAACAGTGCACCCTGACTTGTGGAATTACATAAAGACAGCCAATAAGAATGGAACATGCCTTCTGGGAAAGCTCTGGAATGCAATATGCATCAGACTATTAGTAAATGGTCCATGGGCATGCCAAGTGGAACTGAGACTACAGATCATGATCCAACACATGCTTCAGAGTTCAGATACACACACACACAGATTTCCTTACAAATGTACTGTATACATGTTTGTTAACAAATGCTTTTATATCCACTAAGCTCTTTTTTATTGCATAATTATGTCACTTAACACACACATACACACAAGCCCTTTTGTGTTGATTTGATTATATGAATATTCATATAACTCTGTGATTGCAGAGATGTAAATAAGTCGACAGACTTGAAATTGCAAGCATCTGGCCACTGGGGAGTATGTGTGTGTTGTGTAGGGGAGAAAGGGAAGCCTTGATAGTGAAAAATGATTCTCATTATTTTCCACTAATGATAAAACTCAGGGGTAACCCCTCCTTCTCTGAGGTTAGAACTAATAAAAATGATCAAACACATACATGTACAACGAGCATGCAAGAGAATGCGATACTCCACATGAACAGTTGCAATTCTGTACTGGTTTCGAGTGATATATCTTGTTTGTTTTGTTTAAGTGTAAGTGTGTGTTCTGAAGTGATTTATGTAGCTTTAGTAGAGGATAGTGTTCAACTGACCTTTACAGAGACTCTCCTTCTCTCTGTCTAGGTTTCTCCTTAGGTGATTCATGTGTGTGTGCAGTATATCACACTCAGTTTTTTTGTACACATACAAAAAAAAAAGACAGATGACAACAGCTTACAAGGCACTTTCTTTTCAGATTAATTAATATTACAAGATTCTCTGAAATATTCAATATTCACTCCCCTGCCTCCACCCACAAATATTTGTTTGTTTTTCAATTACTGCATTCTATTTTCAGTTCTATTTCTTTTATATTGAACTAATGGCATTTTCTATCACCTGCCCCCAAATACAAACCCTAACACAAATTGTTTTGCCATTTTATAAATTAAGTATTTAGTATGCACCCTTAGCTTGTTACCACAACATGGGTAACTTGAGGTTTTAATATCCTTGTGAGGATATATTGTCCTCACAATGTATATAGGTAAAACCTGACCCACATACAGTATACTCGCCACTTCTCAAGGTCATCCTAGTGGCATTACAGCAGCAGATAACTTCATAAGTTGTGATTCTGACATCTGCCGCCTCTACACCCCAATTCACACTCACTTACAGACACACACACACACACACACGCACACACACACACACACGCACACACACAGCTGTTAAATCTTCATCAGTTCAACTAGCTTCACTATGAGGTCATACTACCTGGACACAGGAAAAAGAAGGGTATACAAAGCAGAACAAGATACACAGAGTATGTACGTATTACTACATTATAATTATTACAGCATTAAATTGAACCCTACCCCTAATTTATTTATTTATTTATTTATTTATTTATTTATTTATTTATTTATTTATTTATTTATTTATTTATTTATTTATTTATTTTTTATTTTTATTTTTTTTACTTTATTAGAATGATAGACAATCCATTCTATCAGTCTTGGCACTTTGTTTTCACCGGCAAAACAAGATTCCCCAAACGTGTAGTTAGATTTTATATTGGATTTTATCATGGAACAAATGCATGCCACTCTGTGCGTGGTAAACTGTGCTTTTCAATTTTGTAAAGTGAATCATTACACCTCTTACAGATACAACAGAAGAGAAGATGGATGAACAAACGACAGAACGTCAGGTGGATCAAATAAACAAACAAATGAAAGACAGAACGATTGATACAAGACAGATAGAAAGACAGACACATAGAACGATACAAAGAACAAATGAATGATAGAACAGACAATAAACAGTGTCAGGGTGAGGTGTGGAAGGAGGTGTCTTTTGTTGAGTGGGGAATTGTAGAATTTTTATTCTCGCCACAAAACACAAAATGACATAAACAATAATCAAATGCTCTGGCGCACACAGAGATCTCCGAGCTGGCCGGCACACTGCGGACCACTCGCGCTGCCGGATCTCCGAACTACGGATCCTTAGACGGGGGAAAACAGAAGGTGAGAATGCAGTTTGGACACCACACAAACCACGGGCAAAGACAAAACAATCTACTCACGATGACAGACAGAGAGGCAGAGACATATAAGGGAGCTGGGGAATGAGCGACAGGTGGGGAAGACTCAGCTCGTGATCTGCGCGCACCCCCACACACGATCAGCGCTGATTGCCCAGACCACGAGCTACCGAACCGACAGGACAAAACACAGACCGCAGGGGAAGCTGAGAAGGCACCCTGCACCGTGACAGTACCCCCCACCTCAGGGACGCCTCCTGGCGTCCCCGGAGGACTCACCATGACGTTGATGAAATTGATCAATGAGAGCGCGATCCAGAATATCGCGAGCCGGAATCCAGCATCTCTCCTCCGGACCATAACCCTCCCAGTCTACCAGATATTGATGACCTCTACCCCTACGCCTCACATCAATGAGCCGCCGTACTGTATAGGCTGGCGACCCCTCGATGAGCCTAGGAGGCGGAGGGGCAGAGGTCAGGGGCTGAAGGGGGGAGCGAAAGGCGGGTTTGATCTTCGAAACATGGAAAACCGGGTGGATCCTTTTAAACTGAGGGGGCAATTTGAGCCGCACCGACACCGGACTAAGCACCTTGGCAATAATAAACGGTCCAACAAATTTGGGTCCCAGTTTACGTGAGGGCAGTCTGAAGTTAATGTCCTTAGTAGACTCTCTGACCACACACGTAAAGTGGGGGCTTAGTACGATGACGGTCCGCCGATGCCTTGTTCCTCTCGCCAGTCCGAGTGAGGGCTTCTCTGGCGATCCTCCAAGTACGGAGGCATCTCTGAATAAACGCATGCGCGGAGGGAACCACGGCATCGGATTCTTGAGAGGGGAATAAAGGTGGCTGGTAGCCTAAACAGCACTGGAAGGGAGACAAACCCGTAGATGAGACCGGGAGGGAGTTATGCGCATACTCTACCATGGTCAACCTGGAACTCCAAGATGATGGTTCAGCAGACGCCACACAGCGCAGAACTCTCTCCAAATCCTGGTTGGCACGCTCGGCCTGACCATTGGTCTGCGGGTGATATCCGGAGGATAGGCTCGCAGTCGCTCCCAGCTGTCGACAGAACTCTGTCCAAAACCTAGACACAAACTGGGGACCCCTGTCAGAAACCACGTTCACTGGGAGGCCATGAATCCGGAAAACGTGATCTAAGACAATAGTCGCTGTCTCCCTCGCTGACGGCAACTTGGGGAGGGGAATAAAATGGACAGCCTTTGAGAACCTTTCCACCACAGTGAGAACTACCGTCCTGCCACTAGACGGAGGCAAGCCAGTAACAAAGTCCATCGCTATGTGTGACCAGGGCCGCGAAGGGACCGACAACGGCTGGAGTAGCCCTGCTGGGGGTCGATTGGATCCCTTACCCGTAGCACAAATAGGACAGGCCGACACAAACCTTGGAGCATCCTGCGCCATGGACGGCCACCAAAACCGTTGCTTGATTAACCTAAAAGTACGAGTTGCTCCAGGGTGGCAAGCTAGACTAGAAGAGTGGCCCCACTGTAGTACGCTAGTTCGGACTGATTCGGGTACGAAGAGCAGACCCTCTGGGCATCCAGTGGGAACAGAAGCGTCGCGCAGTGCGGTGCGGACCTTGGACTTCCCCCCCCAGGCGACCGCAGCCACAACCCGTTCGGGATGCAAAATGGCCACAGGGAGGGTGGGTCTAGCCTCCGCCTCAAAAACCCGCGACAGCGCGTCAGGCTTACCATTCTTAGAGCCGGGGCAATAAGAAATGGTAAACCTGAAACGTCCAAAAAATAATGCCCAGCGAGCCTGCCTAGAATTTATTCTCTTGGCGGTGCGAATGTACTCCAGATTTTTATGATCAGTCCAAACGATAAACGGAAATCGCGCTCCCTCTAACCAGTGCCGCCACTCCTCCAGTGCCAGCTTGACAGCTAGTAACTCCCTATTTCCCGATGTCATAGTTCCGTTCCGTGGGGGGTTAAACGATGAGAAAAAGAATGCGCAGGGATGTATTTTCTCGTCCGAAGATGATCTTTGAGACAAAACTGCCCCAACCCCCACCTCCGACGCATCCACCTCCACAATGAACTGACGAGATGGGTCAGGGGTCGTTAAAATAGGGTCCGAAATAAAAAGACTCTTAAGGTTCTCAAACGCAGCTTGGGCCTGCGACGACCAACAGAATCGTTTCTTTGTGGAGGTGAGATCAGTCAGAGGAAGGGCGATCTGGCTAAAGTTCCGAATGAACCGCCTGTAAAAATTGGCAAACCCCAGAAAGCGCTGGACCGCTCTACGACTATCTGGGGTGGGCCAATCAGCAACTGCCTTTACCTTGGCGTGATCCATTCGGATACCCTCAGACGAGAGAATAAATCCCAGGAACGGAACCGACTGTGCGTGAAACTCACACTTCTCCAACTTAACGAATAAACGATTCTCCAGCAGCCGCTGGAGCACTCGCCTGACGTGCTGGACATGATCACGCTCGTTCTGGGAGAAGATCAGGATGTCATCGATGTAAACAAAAACAAACCGATCGACCATGTCTCGGAGCACGTCGTTGACGAGTGCCTGAAAGACCGCCGGGGAGTTGGAAAGCCCAAACGGCATAACTAAATACTCAAAATGCCCCGTATGGGTGTTAAAGGCGGTCTTCCATTCGTCCCCCTCCCTAATCCGAACCAAGTGATAAGCACTGCGGAGGTCCAACTTCGTAAAGATGGTTGCCCCCTGAAGGAGCTCGAAGGCCGATGACATCAACGGCAAAGGATAACGATTCTTTACCGTGATGTCATCGGGCATTATTTTTTTGGGACGTTTCAGGTTGATCATGGGGAGTCGTGGGCCTAATGGTTAGAGAGTCGGACTCCCAATCGAAGGGTTGTGAGTTCGAGTCTCGGGCCGGCAGGAATTGTGTGGTGGGGGAGTGCATGTACAGTTTCTCTCTCCCCCTTCAATACCACGACTTAGGTGCCCTTGAGCAAGGCATCGAACCCCCAACTGCTCCCCGGGCGCCGCAGCATAAAATGGGTGCCCACTGCTCCGGGTGTGTGTTCACAGTGTGTGTGTGTGTTCACTGCTCTGTGTGTGTGCACTTCGGATGGGTTAAATGCAGAGCACTAATTCTGAGTATGGGTCACCATACTTGGCTGAATGTCACGTCACTTTCACTTTCACTTTCATGTTATGGTTCGCCATATTTTGATTACTGTTTCGCAACGTTCCATCCTTCTTTTCCATGAAGAAGAACCCCGCCCCGGCTGGAGAGGTTTTTTTGAGGATAATGCCTGCTACCAGAGAATCATGTATATACCTCTCCATGGGCTGCCTCCCTCTCCGGACCCGACAGAGAGTAAAGATGCCCCTTAGGTGGAGAAGTGCCTGGCAACAGGTCAATCGCACAGTCGTACGGGCGGTGCGAAGGCAGAGATGAAGCTCGGGACTTACTGAAAACCGCTCTCAAATCATGGTAAGCCTCCGGTACATCTGCCAGGTTAACCAGCTCCTCCTGCAACACAGAATGAGGCAAGACTGGGGAAAAATGCAGCACCCAAACACTGAGCTAAACAGAAAGGGCTCCACGCCAAAAATAGAACCACGGGCCCATCAATATGAGGGTTATGTTTAACCAGCCAGGTGTGACCCAACACCACTGGAGCGTTGGGCGAGTGAATAAGGTGAAATTTAATCTCCTCCGCATGATTACCAGACAAAGTTCAGTGTGACAAACGGGGTGGTGTGGGTAATATTAGTGAGATGGGTGCCACAAAGGGTCCTGGCAGAAATAGGTTCGGCCAGCGCGATGGGCGAAATCCCCACACTTGTTGCCAATCTGGAATCCATGAAGTCACCCTCCGCTCCAGAGTCAATCAATGCCGAAACCTGGAAAACAGCTCCCCCAAACTGTACTGAAGCTTGAAATTCTGAACGGCCACCAGGTGGCAGTCGAGTAGTAGTGACGCTCACCCTGCGCTCTCCCTTGCGTGAAAAGCGTCGTCCTGCCACAGGGCACGCCGCTACCACATGACCCGCCTCACCGCAGTAAAGACACAGCTGATTCTCCAGGCGACGGCGTCGCTCTCCTATGGTCAGCCGTGCTCTCCCGATCTGCATAGGCTCCTCCTCCGGGAGGATGCGGCGTTGAGATATCGTGTCACATGCTGCTCCACACGCGACCCTGGTGAGGTGTTCATGGGGAATCCCCTCTCTTCGGTGCCGAGAACGGAGAGTAATCCGGTCGTCGACCCGAATGGCGAGGTCGATAAGCTCATCCAAGCCAGAAGGCAGCTCCAGAGAATATATCTCGTCCTTCACATGCTCAGCCAGGCCGTGGAGGAAGTGATCCCAGAGAGCCTTCTCATTCCAGCCGCAGGACGTGGCGAGCGTGCGGGACTGAATGGAGTAACCAGACACCGACTGATCTCCCTGCTGAAGCAGCGACAATGCTCGTGCTGCTTCAATCCCGCGTGCCGAGCGATCAAATACCTTGCGCAGCTCCTTCGAGAATGCCTCAAACGACACACAACAGTCATGCTTGCTGTCCCACATGGCCGTTCCCCCACTCTCTCGCTTGACCTACTAAGAGAGTGATGACGAACGCTACCCTGGATTGCTCCGTGGGAAAACAGGAAGGCTGGAGAGTGAAAGTTAGCGAGCACTGGGACAGAAATGACCGACATGAGTTGGGCTCACCCGAGTATGGAGCGGGCGGATTAAGTCGCGGTTCCGCGTGGCGAGGAGCGGGTGGGACAGACGGGGCTGCTGAAGGGCTGGCCTGCAGCTGGTCAAGCCGTTCTGCTAGCTGGTTGAGTTGGAGAGAGATCTCTGAGTAAGCGCGCCGAGAAGCCGCGATTTCCTCCTGCTGACGGACCCAGTAGAGAGCCTTGCTGCAGGAGAGCTCGGCGCAGCTCCGTCTCCTCTGCTGAATCCATTCTTTGGTTGAGTAGATTCTGTCAGGGTGCGGGCTAGACAGAGGACTCAGATGCAGAGTAGGGAAAAGGAGAATCTTTATTCTCGCCACAAAACACAAAATAACATAAACAATAATCAAATGCTCTGGCGCACACAGAGAGATCTCCGAGCTGGCCGGCACACTGCGGACCACTCGCGCTGCCGGATCTCCGAACTACGGATCCTTAGACGGGAAAACAGAAGGTGAGAATGCAGTTTGGACACCACACAAACCACGGGCAAAGACAAAACAATCTACTCACGATGACAGACAGAGAGGCAGAGACATATAAGGGAGCTGGGGAATGAGCGACAGGTGGGGAAGACTCAGCTCGTGATCTGCGCACCCCCACCACGATCAGCGCTGATTGCCCAGACCACGAGCTACCGAACCGACAGGACAACACAGACCGCAGGGGAAGCTGAGAAGGCACCCTGCACCGTGACAAACAGAAGGAAGGATAGAACAAAAGATAGATATGATAGAAAGGTGGATAGATAGAATGACAGAATGATAGATAGAATGATAAATAGACAGAACAGATGATAGATAGATAGATAGATAGATAGATAGATAGATAGATAGATAGATAGATAGATAGATAGATAGATAGATAGATAGATAGAACATTAAAAAGATAGATAGATAGATAGATAGATAGATAGATAGATAGATAGATAGATAGATATATAGATAGATAGATAGATAGATAGACAGATAGATAGATAGATAGATAGATAGATAGATAGATAGATAGATAGATAGATAGATAGAACAATGGATGGATAGATAATTATACTCATATATGTTATTTTGTTGTGTCCTTAATCACCTTAACAGGGGCATTTATGAACACTTCTGTTTGAAGGACCTATTGATTGTTTGAACGCTTGAGTGCTAAAGTGAGTTTAGCCACTGTGCTCTACAGAGCATGTGTATGTGTGTGCGTAACTGTGTTTGCTTCGATATATTAGCATGGCATGTCCAGGAAGGGCGGGGGTGCTGTTTCTGCCTCTGTGGCATCTGAGGTGCTACTACGCTCTGTAGAGCCAGTGTGTGTGTGTGTGTGTGTGTGTGTGTGTGTGTGTGTGTGTGTTTGAAGTGCCTGCTCCAGCCTTGAATACAGTGCGAGATGTATGTATATCAGAATGGGGGATGACAGGCAGAACTGGTGCGCTCTCTGTCCTGCTGGTGCCCACACACACATACTTTATAACTTTAACTACTGTTTCAAGCAGCTAAAGCTCCCTGATTTCACAGACCTGTCCCTGGGCTCCCCCACCAATCACTCTCTTTATAGTAATGAGTAAGATGAGTCATTGTACCGTGCAAAATACGAGAAATACAACAAACAGCAGCTTGTACATCCCCTCCTCCTTCGCATTCTGTCTCTTGCAAACATGCTGCCTGCAATATCTGCTTTGGTATGATGTTAAATGACCACAATCTTTGACTGACTTGTGCCTGTCAGTCATGTGTGTTTTCTATTACTTTTAGCTGACATGTTATCATCTTAAAATATTTGTGCACTCATGTGTGTCTATAGATTCGAAGTGCAAGTTTATGTACTGTTTTCACAAACATGTATGATATACTGTATGTAAACCACACATACACAGAAAAAAACAGCACCTGTCTCTCTGCTATGATTACACTAGTGGACATAGAGAAGAAGAAACTATGTCCTTTTTTGTCTTTCGCTCTATTTATTTCTTTCGCTCTAAGAGCTAAACCCATAAGACCTTTCCATTCATCTTCGGAACACAAATTAAAATCTTTTTGATGAAATCCGAGAGCTCTCTGACCCTCCATAAACAGCAACGCAACTGACACGTTCAAGGCCCAAAAAGGTAGCAAGGACATCATTAAAATAGTCCATGTGACATCAGTAGTTCA
Source organism: Cyprinus carpio (assembly GCF_018340385.1). Classification (NCBI taxonomy): domain Eukaryota; kingdom Metazoa; phylum Chordata; class Actinopteri; order Cypriniformes; family Cyprinidae; genus Cyprinus; species Cyprinus carpio. The sequence continues at coordinate 7,422,837 of NC_056603.1, forward strand.
ATTATAATGTTATAAAGCTACAAGAATACCTTTTGTGTGCAAAGAAAACCAAAATAATGACTTTATTCAACAATTTCTTCTCTTCCCTGCCAGTCTTCGACACTTGTGTGTGCATTCTTCTGCTTGTAAGAGAAAAAACATGGAAGAGAAGAAACTGTTAAAGAAAGCTTTTATTTTTGTTTTATTTTGTTTTGTTTTTGTTACAAAAATTATTTTCGTAACATTACGATTGAACCACTGACTCCATGTCACATGTACATAATAAAACAATTAATAGAACGATATAACGAACAATAGAAGAAACAGAACATATAACAATATAAAATGTTAGAACAAACCACTTAAAGATGAATCATAATGAATGAATCATAACAATAGAACGAACAACAGAACAATCAATAGAATGATATAATAGAACAAATGATTTAACAAAGGATAGAACAGTATAACGAACAATAGAAAAACACTAGATATAATGATAGAACAAACAATAGATAGACAGAGAGACAAACAGATAGATAGATAGTCTATCACACATTTATTAAAAGAATTAGCTAAATGCAGTTTCTGGGCCCTATCAAACACCTGGCGCAATGCGGCGCAAAGCACAGCGCAAGGCGCAGCGCAAGTGGTTTTGCTAGTTTCAGCCCAACACAGTTCTCATTTTACCGTTCTGCGCCACGTTGTTTAAATAGCAAATGCATTTGTGCCCATTTGTGTGCTCATGGGCATGCTGGTCTAAAAAAGAGGTGTGTTCAAGGTACACTGTTGGCGCGTTGCTATTTTGAGGAACTGAAAATAGACTGTGCTACAGACCAACTCAAACCTAGTCAATGGCGCACGATTTTAATTTATTTTTTGTTATTTAAAGAGCGCGTTAGTAGAAAATGCACCTCTGGGCGGGTCCACAACGCACGTTATTACACACAGGGATGCGAAGCAGCACACAAACATTTTTAAATATGAAACAATAAAAGATTAAAATGTCAAAGATTATTATTGTGTAGGCTACATGAATATAAAAACTGCCTCTTAAAGGGAATGGGAGATGAGCCTCTGATTGGTTTATTGCAAGTTACACCCAAAAAATGCCCCTGAGCTTAAGGGGTTAAAATAGGGCCCTCTGTGTTTTGTGTCTGTTTGTCTTGGGTCTTTTTTCCAGAGTGTCTTTAAATTCCAATAGATGCTGCTCTACCACATCACTGCTCCAGCCAATCTCTCTGTCCATTCCTCCTTCCTTCCTTCTTTCTATCCCTCTCTTCTTGTCCTCTCCCCCTGTTCAATGTCAGTGTCGGCAGGGCCACCGGTGATGGCTCTGTCTTCCGTAACATGGCTCAGGGTTTGGCCACCCCATTACAGAATCCATTTTCTGCAGACAAGAATCTCATTTCAATTTCAGTGTGCACGTTTGTTTTCGTGTGCATGTGAGTGCATATGGTGGTTTTTGTGTGCCCTAATGAACCGTTGTGTGTGTTTTTGTGCACAACTGTGCGATACAAAAGAATGCGTATCCATTTTGTGTGCATGTGTTTGTATGCACATAAATTTAGTGCGGTTTCATTTCTTCTCAATGACTTTCCCTCTGCAGAATCAATTCTTCCGGTGGGAGTGAGGTGGCAGGGAAAGCAATGCGATTGGTGGGTGGAGCATGCTCATCCGTTCAGACAAGAGGGATTGAAAATAGGAAGGAGGGTTGGACAAAAATAAGTAATATCCCATCATCTCTCTCACTCTCTTTCTCTGGCTCTGAAACGCAGCCCCATTATCCTAAGTGCAATAATAAATACCACAATGATCCAGAATTAGTCATGTTCCCCTCCAACCACACAGAGAGAGAACAAAGAGAGTGCATAAAAAATGAAGGACAGAATAAAAGAGGAAGAGTGAAAGCACAAACAATGCAGTGGAGTCCAAAAATAAAGAAAACTGCATGTTGCATTAATAAAAAAAGCATAAAAGTTGTGTGAATATGTCTAATTCCTCTTCACTCAGTGTCTAAAAATATTTGTCTGTCAATAAAAACAGAAAACATCTCAAACTTCAACATTTGAGAGCTGTTTTAACGTTAGCTAATATTTGATTTAATACTTGATTTGAATGTTTGACTTATTATCAAAAAAGTGTATCAAAAGTGCTGATCAGTCTTTAATGAAATGTAAAAACCATGTTTACTTCTCAATTATGCTAATTCCACATGCAACAAGAACAGAATATTCAAGAAAAACACATTTACTGTACAGTAATTCAAAGCAGTAAAGTTGAGGATGCTGGTCTGGATTCAGCAGTTGAGAATTACAAACCAAAGGCAAATTCATTCCATGTGGTGTAAAATTGCAATATTCTTTGTTTGTTATGACTTATTTTGCTGTCAGATGAAATGTCTATGAATATGCCTTATAATGCAGACACAGAAGCAGTAACTGAACTGTAAAAAAAAAAAAGTCTGGACTGTAGTGGTGTTATAACATTGTGGCTAGACTGAGCATTCCTGTACTAAACGCAGAACTACATCACTAGAGAACAAAAGAACATTTCTACAACAAAAGAACATTTCTTGATTTTTACACCAATACATCACACATAGAAGTTTTAAATGTACTTCCATTCACAGATCATCTAAAGCATACTGCAAATAAAAATGCCATTCCAAAATAAAAAAAAACATCCAATGTAATTGTAAGGGTTATTTTTGGGATTATGAAGACCTGTCAATCAAAATTATTTAAATAATTTAATTACTGTAATAAAAAAAACAAAAACATAATAGATACACTGTATATAATAGCAAGGATAAAGTATTATGTATGATTGATCACTCTGTCAGCCAAACAGTTCCTTAGTGTATAATTGCACTTTAAATTCATTTAGATACCAGTGTCTGTTTCTCTGCACAGTCAACCAACACGGTCTGAGGTCTCTAACAATCTGAGACTGAATGTTGGGAAAATGCAGCGCTGTGGTTTACCAGCTAATGCAGCATGAAGCTCTTATTTGTAAACACAGCAAGTGTATTTGATGCCCGTAGGGAGCTAGTGTGGTTAGCATTAACGTAAGCGTATTGATTGTAACATTATCACATTTAGTCCATTAGCCACTGTTGGTGTTGCTGGACTTGCCTGGTCTCACAGGGCATTAACCAGTGTGCACGACTGCTCAGAAAGATTGGGCTGTTGAGGTAAAGTCATAAGCCCATGAGCATGTATACAGCATGCACATGCTCACAGGGCCATAGCTAATCAGATGAATGGTGGGAACAAATCTATAGAGACCCACAACAATTCCAGTAGGATTAATGCAGGAACCAGTATAATTAAGTGTATGTATTTTATTTAACAATAAAAAAAGAAAAGAAAAAAGAAATGAACCACAAATACCATGATGTAAGAAATGCAAGTGGGCTTTTCATTTTACCAAAAAAAAAAAAAGCTTGATCCTGTGCATTCTGAAACTGAACGGACAAGAGTTCACACAGAGAGCAAGTCATGTTGATAGGAATGAAATGAAAATCTACTCACCCTACAAAAAAATGAAAGGAAGGAGAAGGGGGCCAGGAAAAGTGTAAGTGTTTATCAAACAAGTCATTTTAACAGGCAGACCAGAGACTAACCTATGACATGATGAGAAACGGCACTGGTGGAGGGTTGAATGCAGCGCTGTCAGATTACCTAATGTCTCATTTACCGGTCAGAATACATTACAGTACAAAGCGCATAATATTACAATAATAGCACCTTTCAATTCTCTCTGGAACATGCTGATGACCTGCCTTTAATGCTTATTTAGCAGGGATGCATTAGCAACAGTAAATACTTGAATCATTTTTTAACTTTAAAAAAAAAAAAGAAAAGAAAATTAAAGCTTCTGAAAAAATACATCACTGTTAAATATTAAGCAGCACAACTGCTCAACAAAGTTTTCAAAGTTGATAATAACAAGAAATGATTCTTGTGCACCAAATCAGCATATTACAATGATTTCTGAAGGATCATGTGACACTGAAGGCTGAAGAACATTAAAAAATATATATTATTTCACCCTATTAGTGTCGTTGCTCTGTTTTTTTGATCAAATAAATGCAGCCTGTGTTAGTTCTAAGTTACTTCTTTCAACAATAAATAAATAAATAAAATAATAAAATAAAATAAAATTAACAATGACCAAGAAATGCTGTGAAAAAGAGTTGTTAATCATTGTTAGTACAATACCTAATGCATTAGCTAACCTGAACAGGTTTGACTAAATTTTAAATTGATAGCATTGGCCTTTTTTCTTTTGGTAAAACCTGCGTTGGATGTTAATGGACAAATACAACTACTAAAAACAAAACAAACAACAACAACAACAACAACAACAACAACAACAACAACAACAAAAACTCTACAAATTGGATAAACCTGAGAATTTGGTTAACCATGGCTATATGAATACATCAGTGTATGACACCTGCATTAACTAATCTGAACAGATTTGACAAAATTTAAAATTGACATCACTTTTTGTTGGTAAAAACTGCTTGTGATGTTAATGGACAAATACAAATACAAAGTTCTGGCATTAAACTCTAGACGGCGCAGTCCCATAGATCTAACTCAGTATGATATAATGACATCATCACATGTCACAGCTGATTGGTTCTCTCCTGTATCGGTAGCCAATGAGCTCGCTGCTCAACATTTAAATACTTACTTAATGTTTGTGGTAGCAGTTTGCAGCACACTCCAGAAACCCTCCACCTTCCCCAGCTCCACCTGTATAGATTTGCTATGGGGTGATCATGTATGCTATGGGGGTTATTCATATACAGTATGTTATATGTGCAGCGGCAATATTTCTTAAATGCTCACAGCATGTTGTGGATGTATTGGCAGTAGCAAGTCTCGGTACTTGCTCTGCCACAGCAGCAGCTTCGTAGCAGATCTGTTCCGCCAAGACCAAATACATTAACATTGTCATGTACATTACCATGCAAATTACTCCAAGAGTTTCATTACAGAAATACACTTTCAACTCACCTACTAATTGGATGAACCTGAGCATTTGATTAGCCATGGCTATATTTACACATCAGTGTATCTAATTATGAAAATAGATAAGCCACAATAAGAAATGAGATCTAATATAAAGGAATATAAATGAAAGATTACAATGAAGAAGGTTATCAATGAACACACATACTGGTGCAGACTCAACCCTGTCACCCACTTGAGTGCCGCAGCTCAATCAGTCCAGAGCTCATATGCTTCACAAGCAATTTTGCATTAAAGATCTTGTAGTCTCGGAATCAGTAATTAAAACTTCAACTTAATTAACACCAATAGAGAGAAGATGAGACCATAATCACTGAAGCGTCTGTCAGAAAATCTACTGGAGTTTCTCAGAACTTAAGAAAAGTAAAAGGTGTGAATGTGTGTATGTGTTTAGGCCGGGCGAGTAGCATTCCCTTGCCTTCATCCCGACAGCAGAGTACGTGCGCGTGGTGCGTGAGTATTCTCTGTGGTACGTCTGCTGTGACTCAGGCGATGGGAGCAACAGAAGGCAGAGGCTGACGCTTCATGTCTCAGCACCCTCTCCTCAGGAGGATAATGAAGTTTTAAACTCACACTCAAGCAAGCAGGAACTAATGAGCAGTACAGACACACAGCCCTCCTCAGCTTCAAACTTTACATTCATACCACACTACCCAAATCTCGCCTGAACATCTGTAAATAAATGAGAAGATCCTCGGATGCTCAGCGGCCTTGGTTAAACTCGTTTTGTGCACAAAATATCTTAATAATACCCTGCAATTCATCATTTTAATAGCATAATTCATGTTATGTTGAATAAAAACAGCTATCACATTATTATTATTATATTTCTCCATTTTCTGAAGAATTTATATATGTAATATTATTACAATGTTATTGCAATGTAAATGTTATTACAGTTTTAAATAAATGTTTTCTTTTTTAATATATATTTAAAATGTAATTTATTCCTGTAATAGCAAAGCTGAATTATCAGCAGCCATTACTCAGTCTTCAGTGTCATGTGATTCTTCAGAAATCATTCTATTGTGCTGATTTGATGCTTAAGAAAAATGTATAATCTTTATCGGTTGAAAATGGTTGCGCTGCTATATATTTTTGTGGAAACTGTGATTTTCTTTTTCAAAATTATTTGACTAAGTGAAAGTTTAAGTGGACAGTATTTATATAAATCAAATAAAATTATATCATTTTAAGTCTTTACTGTCACTTGATGTTTTTGTTTGGAAAAGTACTTGTTTTAATAAAAACGAATTGTAATGGTAGAGTAGCACCCATTTTAGTAATAAATAAAATAAAGAATAATAACAGTATAAATATATTTAAATCATGTAGAGTCACATGAGATTAAAACTGCAGTAATAAAAACTTCACATTGAGCAGGTCACTTCACCTCCAGTCATCTGACACTTTCACTCCTTCAATAAATTAATTATGATTCACTATGAACATTTCTAAATTGTGAATGATCCATTTGCACTGAATATTCCACAATGTTGCAACCGCACCACTTCACAGGCAGTGTAAACCTAGCACAAACAAAAATAACTCTGTGTACATTTAATTATTATATGGATAGCCTGAATAAATGAAGCCCTATGAAAAGACAAAGCTATATTAATGGTGACTCGCACATTGACTATAATGGAAAGTCCTGGAGGAAATGCTGGAGAGTTGCATCAATCAATGCTGGCGAGATACAGATAAGACAAGGTATGAGTTTATCCAGCAACTGAGTAAATGAACTTAGTAACTACAGATGGACTGACAGTGATAATGATCGAAATGGCCAGGCAGCAGAAAAACAGAGGAAATGTAATTCAAATAAGTCCCATTTTGTCCCCTAGGAAAACAATGGGAAGAGATGAGACTGCCAAAAGCAAGCAATCACAAAGAGAGAGAGAGAAAGAGAGAGAGAGAGAGAGAGAGAGAGAGAGACTGCGTGAGAGTAACCTACAGAATAACATCCCAGGACGGAGAGATGGGCACATCTCGATCAATAAACTTTAATTGCATTCAGTGGAAGAAATGATGCACATCACTAATGCCTTCCATCCTTTTCTTATCTTATCTCCATCACATGACCCCTGACCACCAATCAGGGCCCGCAGCAGCTGGGTAAATGTAACTGGATAAAACAAGATAGGCAAGTGTTTTTCAGAACGTAAACGTGAACACACAGAAGAGGTTCTGCTTTGTTTTTATATACATTTTTACAAATTATAATTTTATAAATGAGTAATGTGAAACATTCAATATAGGCTGCCACTCCATGTATCCTCACAAGAAATATATTCTTATAAACATAAATATACATAGTATAGATTACTACTGTGGTAAAAATAGTCTTTTTTTAAATTATAATATTTATATTTTTATAATTTTAACACACACACTTTATATACATACATACACATATATAGCCTATATATATATCTATATACATATACTTTAAAGGTTTGTGGTCAGTGATTTTATGAAATTAAATTGCTTATATTCAGCAAGAATGCATTAAACTGATCATCAAGATTGTACATTCTTACATCCTATAGATGCTGAAAATTTTATATTGTTAAAAAAAATCTGTAGCTGTTGATTTTTTTTTTTCAGTTTTTTCATCAAAGGAATAAATTAAATTTTTAAAACACAAAACAGTTGTTTTTGCAATAATATATTACAATATTACAGTTTGTACTGTATTATTGCTCAAAGAAATGCAGTCTTGGTGAGCATTAACATTTTTAAACATTTCTCTGACTTTGATGAAAAAAAAAACAACTGGCAATCTCATCACACTGCATTATGGGATTATCTCCTCCATAAAGGATACATGTGACACAGCCTTAGATTTTGGCTGAGTTTTAGAAGGCAGTGTAATTAAGATGCCTTCTGGAGCAGTGACTATGATAGCTTAAATGTTCACTAGGTGTTGGAACAGAGCAAAAGTCTGACTGTAAGAAATGTAAAGATCTACAAACAAGACACATGCATGCATTAAATGTAATACCAGCACAATATTCCTCAGGGGAGGATGAAGGACAGTGATTCATATCACCTACAAACTGAACCACCTATCCCACAAAATCTAATGAAAACTGTGAAATAATGATAACCAAACTAAAGTGGAGAACCACTGAGTAATAGAGGTGAGACAGAGCTAAATAACGTTACAAGGGGAAAATAAGGCAGGATTATAGTACAAGTTTAAAACTCAAGAAAGAAAGCCTCCATGCCTTGTTGTGTCTTCTTGTTTGCATAGTAAACAGAGAGAAAGTAAAAGAGAGCGATGAACAATCTTCTCTTCCCCTCAGACCCTCACTATTAATACATGTACATCTCTAATGGAGATAAATGTAGACCAGTAAAAGAGAGAGAGAGAGAGAGAGAGAGAGAGAGAGAGAAGGACAGAGAGAGAGAGAGAGAGAGAGAGAGAAGAGACGGATGAAGAGGGCTTGGTGGATATGAGGAAGGATGAAAGATGGATGGAGTGAATTAGTTGTTGAGGGAGTGAAAGAGAGAAACATTGCTGTGGAGGTGGAAAAACACAAGTATCTCCATCTAACATGATGAAAGAAAAAATGACAAAACAGCATGTGAAATAGATGTGCTCTATACAGTAGCTTAAGGGTAAATAATAGATACAATCTTATAAATGACAACATTATTAATATTGTACTTGAATTTAACATTTATTTGAGATAGATACAATTAATTATTTTTAATTACATCCCTAGGTAAACATTTGTTTCATTATCAATGACCCTCCTCTGTTTTAATAAACAGACATACAGTAGAGCTCACAAATCATATGAATATTTGTCCACATAACTCCACCAAAATAACTTTAAGGAATCTCAATATGGACTGGAAACAGTTTAAATAGGTCTAACATATGGAAACAGGAAATAGCATCCTTAATCTTAGAATAGTCAGTAATTGGAGTTACAGAAGTAGAGGCAAACTTTTCAAATACAAATAGAGCACAGGAAAATGAACCACACTTATACTGGCCAAGTAATTTGATCTCTGTGAGTTGAGTTAAAGTTACACAGTGGCCTAATTACTCAGAATGCCCAGGGCTCAGTTCTGGCCCAGTCCCCTTTACCTGGAACAGGTAACAAAGCTGGCACTCTGTGGCCAGACATAGAAAAAAACAGATAGTGCTAATGGCCTGTTGTCAGCATAAAGAGCTAAGACAGGTCCAGTCAATGCACCTATATTGTAAGATTGGAAATTCGCTGCAGAGTTATAAGGTTTGTAGTCCAAGAAATCTGTTTAGGATGAGGTTGGCAAGAAACTTCTGCATTGTGTTACAAGAAAACATTGCTAACTGCAAAAAGAAATACCTGTTATTTGTGAGTAGCATGGCACGAAACAAATGTTTTAGTTACAAATAACCTTACCCACTGTATGAAACAAACAATTTAATGCAAGAGACATCTCTTATAATTAATTTGCAGAATTGATGCATTTCCATCAGCTGTCACATCATTTTTTTTTTTTTTTAGCCAATCACAAGTGTTGAGCTGACAAATATAAATTCATAATGTCACAAGCTCTGTACTTTTATCCCAGCTGTTGAATGCTAAGTGTTTTGAAACACAAGTTTTGAAGTTGTTTAGATGGGTTCTGCAACACCTATAACTAGTGTTACTGAACGTTAAAGGCAGTTGCAAACAAATGAAGAAGTTTACCTGATCGGCAGTGAATGTGGATGTTTCTTCACCAGTGTCACTGGTTTGATCCCCAAGGAATGCATGAACTGATAAAATGTACACCTTGAATGCAATGCAAGTCACTTTGGATAAAACTGTCTGCCAATATGTAAATGTATATGGACAAATTAAAATCTTCAAAGATTGTGTATGTGATGTTGAATTAAATAATCGGTAAAGCAATTTTGCACACACACAATACTGTGAATTTGATCAAAATTTCTACTTCAGCTTTTTGTTAAGCTATTAAAATCATAGTAATACTCCATCTCTAAGAGCTAAGAATCTGAAGACATACTGTATATTTGTAATACTCTGATTTCAGTTAGCATTTATTCATTTAGCAGACACTTTTCTCCAAAGTGACTTGCAAGTGAAGAATAATACAACACAAACTATTCATCAAAAGGAAATAATAACATTAGCAGTACTGCAATACAAAATTGGCCAGAAGGGTACGAGATGAAGTGCAGAGATCCAACTACAAAGGTATTGAGAAAGGGTTCAGTTTCAGAAAAAATGACTATGGATGACTGTGAACCGAGAGTTTGGAAGATTGTTTTACCAGTGCAAAAAAAAAAAAAATAAATACCCAGGGCTGCATTTTCCAAAAGCATTGTAAGCCTAAGCGAATCAGTAACAAACACAGCACCGATGGTCTCTATAATCTACAATGCTTTTGGGAATTGCACCCCAGAACATTAATCACTACTGTTTTCACCATAAAATTAAAAAAATAAATAAAAAATGCTAATATTTTTTGTCAGGTTGATTTTTTTTTTTTTTTTGTCATCATTAGAATTAGAACTGATTTGGCCCCTGGGCCTTCAATTTCTGTTTAATGACTCCACTACATCAAGGGAAGGAGGGCAGAGAGATCATTGTCATTTATATTAATTCCATTAGGATCACTTTAGTAACACATCATGCCGAGAATACTGAAACGAATTACACTAGCAGGTTGACAAAAACATAGAGACGTCCCTCCCCTCAGTGACCCTGGAGGATCAAATCTCACATCTGTCCCCTGCTCAACCTTGAGGGGGACGAGGCAAGTTGTAGGGCTGCAGTGAAGCAATGTCCGGCAATAGCAATGTTACCATAGCAACAGCTGAATGATTGACAGACAGGCGACAGACAGGATGTGAGTGTCCCATTCCAGGAAATCCCCTCGTGCCTGATGTGTAATCCTCTTTATGAAACAGGACAGACTGCTGAGGTATCAGTGAGACTATGTGTGTGTGCGTGTCCAGTATGTGGGAAAATATGAGGCTGCAACTTCATCATCTTTCTCAGAAGTGTCTGAAGCTCTTCAGCATCGGCTTAACATCATTCATCCATCCATCCATCAACCACAGCCAAAGTGCCCTTCAGCTGCTGCTGTGCTTACGAGCTACACGACCTTAAATTATTAAACACTAGATAGCATATGCAATAAGAATAACAGACAAATTCATTTGCACTAAATGGATTTGTATCTCAGTATAACAATGTATTATCATTAGTCAGTCTCACAAACAATCAACCTCAAACATGCACATCTAGACATGCGCGAGTCAGCTGAGATGAGAGAAAGTGTGAGGAGATTTTGCCATTTTGGGGGACTGAAATGTCAAAATGAACCCAGAAGGACAGCAAAACATGACCAAACCACATTACTGAAGGGATACATAATGTCTTAATTCATTTAAAATGTTAAAGCAAGATAACTAGGGTCAGTCTAGGAATTATGATTTATTTTATATTAGAAACAACACTGTGTTCCAAATGTCCACAAGTAATATATATATATATATATATATATATATATATATATTATATATATATATATATATATATATATATATTATATATATATATATATATATATATATATATAATATATATATATATATATATATATATAAAGAAAATGAAAAACATCATCAGCTGCTAAAGGCAAATCTGCGTCCGCTGGCTGGCTCAGAGCCAGAGACACACGTTTTTAAAGCGCTGCGCTTTATAACCAATCACACACGATTCTGTTGATCTTATGAATGCAAGGACCAATCAGAGGCGTTCAGATGAGTCATCGCTGAAACACGCGGTTTCGTCACCGTGCGCGGTGGCTGACTGTATTCTCTCATCAGAAACAACAAAGTGAAGATGCACGAATGTAAGTAAGATATTAATTTCACAGTGTAAACAGCTTTAGAGATTATTAGGGTAGTTTTTGAGAGCGCTTGAACTCGCTGGACTGAAGTGAAAATGTTCTTTAATAATGTAAATGTTCTTTGCTCTCTTTTTGTTCAGTGATAGGCTAATTAGTATCTTAAATTTTTTATTAAATTCACATTAAATACAAAGTTAGTCATATTAAAAATATTTTATGGCATTACACCCACATCTGGTACTTAAGTAAAAAGACGTATTTTTTTGCAAAGTTAATAGATTACACTATTAGGGTGCTTTGCCCATCGCCCATTATAGATAAACTAACAATCTATAAAGGTTCAAAATGCATTTACTTGCACATATTCGAGAATCAAGATATTTCATGATATATTTTGGGAATGTTGAAAAAACAAAACAATAGACACCACTTGTATTGGTTTTACTGGAAACTGTAATGGACCCTGTCTAAGTGGACAGAAAACCACTTTTAATGGTTTTAATGGTTAAAAGTTGATTGTTTGTAATGTTTGTAATGTTATTTGTTGTGGAAACCATGAAAATGTTCTGTGATGGTTTTATTTTTATTTATTTTTTCCAGTAGGAACATAAGCCTATATCAGTTTGTTGCTGCTGTGACTCACATAAGCATGCTAGCTTAAAGAAAATAACAGATCTTCAATATGGACTCTTTTGGAATCTCCTGTGCATACATCTATGTACAAATACAGAATAATGTTTTGTGAGACTGAGCAGAGATATGGCAGTTACAGTGATATCTAGAATCAAGCTAACACTTTGTAGTCAAACAGCATCCTCTGTTGGACCGACATTGTATTTCACATAGAGAGGGCACCGAAACTTCAAGACTGTTTTTGTAGGATTAATCTGCCTTTTAATTCTAAATCTCATCTAGTATGCCTTCAATTTCTGCAGCACAAATGCACTTTGTTTTTAGGTGTGATACCTGCAAACTTAGGCTCCTAGCATGTTTTAGCCCAGCAGAGCAAGTCTATAGTCACAGACACACAAAAACGTATTTGTTAGTATATAAATATATATTATATAATGTAGAAATACATTTAACCGGACTGAAATTGGTCTTTAGTTAGAGTACAGATAACATCTTTGTCATCAGAGATGAGCAACATTTACAGATATTAAATATAAACAGTACAAATCCTCATAGTTGTAATGATTTAATTCATGCTTATACCAGCATCATCACACATGATTACACAGAGGGCAATTTCCCCTCACCCCAGCACATGTATTATTAAAAAAACAAAAAACAAAACAAAACAAGCGTTGTGAGGCATGTTAGAGACATTATATGAAATATATAAATATTTGGTACCATTTAAATATGCATTGTTCCATTTTCATTCAGGGAATTTGAGTTGATGACAAGATTAATACAAGAGGTAAAATAAGTTGTTTACATTCGTATTTTGTATACAACAGCATGACACAAGGGACTATTCCATCAGAGAATGAAACACTGGGACCACATCATTAAAAAGTTGGTAAGGAAAATCATGTGCTTTGGCTTCCTTCAGATATTTCACCTGAAATGCGTCCGGAACATTTTATCATGCCCTGAGGCAGGAACATTAATTTTTCCCCTAATGAATTTATTGTATAAAACACTCTCAATGATTCTGAAATCTTGCATAGTACCACTGTTCATTTGATATCAGACATTGTGCTAAACAACGGTCAATATATGCAGGAAAACATTTAAAATAGCATTACAAATATTAATTCAAGCATTTTACAATATTTATATCCACTAAAGAGGCCTTTTAAGGTATACAGTGTCAAACCCTGACAATATACAATAGAGATACATCCGTTTTCCTTAATGACATTTAATCTAAGCAATCAGTCTTTTAAACCATCTTTGGTGTCTTCTCCTTGGCATACAGCAGACATTATGTATAACAGCCTACCTGTACTGTGTGCAACACTACACAAACTCTTTTCAGAAGCACGTCTCCCGTCTCAAATACTGGAATATGAAATCCACTAGAAAAAGCCTATTCCTCGCCATTTTGCTGTCATTCAAAGGCAACGGTGTTACTGATTGCTCTGTATTGGCGCAGCAGCCATGTCAGCAGCACACACGAATGGTCTGCCAACTCCCACAGGGAGCTAATGCGATTTATGCTGAATACACATGTAACATTGTTCTTTAATCCTTGAGCACAGTCAAAGAGGTAGAGATGGATCAAGAACAGCCAGAGATGGAGGCCGATGAAGAGGGAAGGATTTAGAAAGGAGTGAAGGGAGAGCAGATGTCTACAGTCCCGGGAGTCTCATTGGTTCGGCCTAATCCATCCAGTGGACGTCGTGTTGGACTTTCTTCATCCATCTCGGCCTCCCACAGCTACCTTGCCTGCACTTGATTTGTCTTTCTATTATTCCAGTACATAGTGCTGGCAAACCTTTATCACCACAAAAAATCCCACTTTCCAAAGCATCTTCCATATTTTGTTTTATCCGGACATATGCAACAATGATTGACAAAGAAAAGCCCTTAGAATAACACTAACACATACTGCTTATTTCAGTGCAGATTAGAATCCAATCAGGAACCGAGAATACACAAAATCTGCATCAATCAGTTTTGTCTGTTTAAGCTATGACTAATCAACTAATCTAAACCAGTCTGAACCTTGATAGACCATCAGCCGCATCTAACTTACGAATCTAAAAAAGTAAACAACAACAACAAAAAAAAAGCCTCGACCAGCATTTGTTTCAAAAAGATTGTTTCTACAGGCTGTACAAAAGCTTATACATAAAGGACAAGGCCTAGAGTAGAACAGCTCAAGACTCACCAGTTAAAAGAAAAAAAAAGTACCTGAGAAAGGGAGCAAGCAGGGTAACTGACAAGACTAAAGAAAGAGAAGATTATGTGATCAATAGTCGCAAACTTCTCCACACATACACCAAAAAAAAAAAAATTACATTCGATTTCATCATAATGTACCTTGGCCTAGTTGGTTTTCCAGTTCTACTGCCCTCGGGATTTACTGTGGAACACAGCAGAAAATACTAGTTTCCTTTCTCAGTAGTATTGAGTAGCAAGTAAAAAAAAAATTCAGAAATCTAGCATGCTAGGATTTTTTAGGATGCGACTGAATTTTGATTTTATACGAGTCACACAATTAAAATCTGTTTTTCCCCGTTATTTTTGTTCTCCCTGACATTGTGACACCTGTGAAATTCATACAATCCCTCATTGGAGTGTCAAGCAACTTTGATTGTAGTCAGCATTGTTGAGCCAAACAGAGGGAAGAACTCCTCTGTAAAGACTCTGTTTTACTATTTGGTAATACAGTAGCACAGTGACATGACTATGTCTTCTAGAAGTTCTGTCGTATAGGGTCTCTGTACCCTGGGCAGTGTATAAACCAGCTCAGTCCTCTCAGTAGAACTTGTCGTCAATGCGGAAATGCGGACGTGTAACGTCATCTGGGTTGAGGAAGACTGAAATAGACTTGCCAGGGTTTTCTGTCACCAGCTGTTGCAGTCGTTGTGCTAGCCGGTCGTCCTGTGGTGATCCCGCACCATATCCATGGGTAGGTGACGATAACTTATGGCCATTGCTCGCAGCTACTGCGGCCTCACGTTTGAGTTGGCATGCCTGTTGTGCCTGCTCCAAAGCGGCTCTTAAGTGCTCTGCAGGATCGGAACGTAAATGTGCAAGTTTTCGTGCCACTAACAGGGCGGCGCTGTCCGTAAGGTGCTCGAGCATGTTGCACTGAGGGAGGAAGTAATTAGGACAGTTTTTGCCCAGAATGCAGTGAGCCAAGTCATCAAGTAGACCAAGGAACAGCCGTGCAGGAGTCTCATGATCTGGACAGCTA
Source organism: Cyprinus carpio (assembly GCF_018340385.1). Taxonomy (NCBI): domain Eukaryota; kingdom Metazoa; phylum Chordata; class Actinopteri; order Cypriniformes; family Cyprinidae; genus Cyprinus; species Cyprinus carpio. Next base: position 7,438,605 of record NC_056603.1, read on the forward strand.
AGGTAGGTTGTAGGCAAGCGATCACAAGCCCAAAACATCAAGGTACGTAGGTGGTAGAGGCTAAGGCCGGTGCGAGGGCGAGCTAATAGTCTTGACAGTACAGCTTTAGCTGCTTGGAAGGCTTGTGCCATTGGGTAGGGCACGCATTTCTTTAGCTGAACCTCACTGCGGGAGAAGGCGAGTCTCCATTCGCGGTCAGGTCTGGTTGAGGGGCTGGCAGCTGGAGAACAACCAGGAAGCAAGTAGAACCCGCTGATGGCCTCCTCCTCCGTTATTTTGCCATCCCAGAAATGGTTGGTCGTGAGCCAACCCTGTGCGACGGCCGGCCAGCCACGAAACGACACCACTGGAAGCAAGTCGTAAAGGATACGGCTAGTTCCTGCAGTAAGAATCAGTGTTGTTAGTGGACCATTCCGCTCAACACGATCAGGAATGGGAATCCCTCTTTGAGGATTTCTCCTTAACTCTTCTACCGCCGTCCCAACTACACTCCAGAACCAATCGGCAACCAGCAACGGAGAGAAGTAACATCCATCTAATGATTGAGCAGGCTGCAGGGAGGGGATTGAGCCTCGTACTGCTTCAGTATCTTCCTCCTCATCTTCCAAATCTTTATTCTCTCTAGTTTTCTCATCTTGACAGCAGATACTCCAACGCGTCAGCATCGCAGGGTCGCAGAGGCGCAGGCTCAGCCAAGAATGGCATGGTGGGGAATGCCGCATATCCAGCGTCACTGGCTGATTTCGGTCATGCAGTTTAAGAGCAGGCACCAGTAGAGTGAAGTCCAAATCAAAGTCAACACCTTTGGCGTAGTCACCAAGGTCCTCTGGGTTAAGGTCAAGAACACCTTCCCTGGCTCCACCTGATAGCAGTAGATATTCATTGGCAACTGGCAATCGCTTGTCTACCTTCTGCACCAGGCCTGTGAAGATGAAGAATATTCATGACAAAAAGAGGTAATATCACCGGTCTTTTAAAAAACAAATGGAAGGTTGGGTAGACATTGAATGGGAAGGACACAGGGTACGTTATCACTTTTCCAAACAATTTAAAGGGACAGTTAACCCAAAAATGTTGTCATCAATTACTCACCCTCATGTTGTTCTAAACCTGTATGAGTTTTGCTCAAAGGAAGCAAAACAAAGGAACACAAAGGAAGATATTTTGAAGAATGCTGGTTATCAAACAGTTGACAGCAGCCACTGACTTCCATGAAAGTCAATGGCAGCTGTCAACTGTTTGGTAACCAAAACATCATCTTTTGGGTTTAACAGAAGAATCTCAGTAAAGGTTTGGAACAACTTGAGGGTGGGTAATTTTTGAGTATACAATCCCTTTAAGCTCAAAATGCTGGTAAATTCTGAAAAATAAAACAGTCCATTTGTTAGTGGCTTATAATGTCTATTAAGTTATTTTTGTGACCAACTGACAAAAAAATATAAGAAAATATTTCCTTACATTATTGCTCCCAAGAAAAGTGCACTAAAAATAATCTTCACCCTACTAATGAGGAAAAGCATCACCTGGCTGAACTTCCTGTTTGTGCCTTGATAAACAGCCGGAGGTGAGACGAAGGGCAGAAACATTCTAAAGTGCAGTCCTATGGCACACAACTGATTAGGACTTTTTAAAGAATTTAAATAAAATTCCTGGTGTTTAGATACAATTCATACTTTTAAATCTGAATGTAAGCCTTTAGAGCAAACATGGGAGATCATTTTTGCAGAAGCCCACTCCAACAGCTTTTACTGGATGAACTATGTCATAGAGCAAGAAAGAGCACTTATCAAAAGTCATAAATCACATTACCAGAAATACACCTTTCTAAATACAATCTTGAAGCGTGCATGCATAAAAGTAGATAAAAAGAAGGGAGGGAAACAGAGGAAGATGATGCTTTTTTTAAGACGACAGAAATCTCCCTAAACTTCTTCTCAGTGTAAGTCAGATATTTCCAGCTCAAAGTGAAAGATATAAATTAATAGTCTCCCTCAATTCTGTTTTGCAACTTTTGATGTGTCCCAGCTCTTTAAATTCTTTAAAATTAACATTTAAAATCTCCAGTGGAATCTTAACGAAAATGAATGTCTTGCCTTTTAATATTTTATGAAGGCAGAAACTGGTCAACACACATTTATTTAGGATTATTTACCATACACATTTTATTCCATTTCAATCCACTGTAATTAAAAGGATGTTTTTACAATTACTGAATACTGTAAGCATAGCTGCCACATGGATGTGTTAGTTAATAGTGCTTTAATGACCCATAATCTGAAGACAATCATTCACTAGGGAAATAAGTAAAAGAATTGTTGCCTTGATGGGGGTGTTTACTAATTACCAGTTTGTTTATGCAAATGAATTCATTATGTTCATTAGTCCCTAAGGCAAAAGCCATTAGCACCAGGTGCATTTCACTCATCACTCACTTATATGGTCACCATTATTGACCGCTTGGGAAAAAAAACCGGGAAAAAAAAAACATTCAATAAGGAACATCACTCCAGATGCCAAAGGGAAGCTGGTTAGCATACATGCTTACTAGTCATGTATCAGTGGCCAGCATGCACTGCTGTCAAATATTGATTTACACATAGGCCTACAAGAGTTTGAACTCATTCACCTCTACAGGACATCTGTGACATTTCCAAGTTAAATAACTACATTATGATTTAAATGACACAGGATGCAGTTATAATAATGCAACATAATCTGTCTGTCCAAGCATACAGGACATAGACACATACACTATCATTTCCTGATTAACGTGTGTATACTGTATGATGGATGAATCCAAGCTATAGTTGCATTATCTTAGACTAAAGTGTTTACATGACATTTTAAAAAGACTAATTATTGTTCTGGTTTGTCTGAAATCAAACGCATGAAGACCATGTAAACAAGTCTGTTTGATGCTGACAGCAGCACAGAAATCTTTAAAAAAGATACACTGCCATTCAAAAGTTTGGGATCAGTACGATTTTTATGTTTTTAAAAGACGTTTCTTCTTCTGCTGCTGTATCTACAGTATTTGATCAAAAATACAGAAAAAAAATATTGTGTGAAATATTACTGTTATTTATATAGCAGTTTTCTGTGTTAATAATTTTAAATATAATTTATTCCTGTGAAGCAAAGCTGAATTTTCAGCATCATTACTCCAGTCTTCAGTCACATGAGGCTTCAGAAATCATTCTTATAAGATGATTTAATATTTATGTTAGAAACTGTTGGGACCTGTGATACTTTTTAGGATTTTTTGATAAGTTAAAAAGAACAGTGTTTATTCAAAATAGAAATTTTGTTACAATATACACTACTAATCAAAAGTTTGGGGTCAAAAAAGTGATAGTAAAAAGAGGTATATAGATAGAATATATTTCTATTTTGAATAAATGCTTTTTAACTTTTTATTCTATTATACAGCCATTTTAGGTGTCGGCCATTTTGAATTATGTTCTAAAATGCTGTATTTTTTGAACGCATTATCGTATCGTTACGATAATAATTACAAAAATCTTCGGCTCCATGCCCTGAAGGGACTCAAAAAGTTTGGTGGCAGCGCCACCTTGTGGTCAAAAGTTATGATGAAATGTAGAAAAATGCTAATAACTTTTGCTTACATTAGCCTATTGTAATCGGACTGATGTTGATAGATTCCTTGGATCATGACAAGAACACCGATACCAATTTTACCAATGTTGACAACCTACTTTTTCGAACTCCTCCGTTTGTCTCCACCGTTTGTCCGATTTTCACCAAATTTGGCTCGGATCATCTTCGTGTTGATACATGTAACGGTTTTCATTTAGCGCATGAACGAATTTGCTGGAAAGATGCCAAACTGCATCTGCAACTGTCACCTCACACTGACCACGCCACATCAATTTGGTAACAGCGCCACCTATTGGCAAAGAGTAATAAACCATTCATTAACCTTTAATTACAAAATTAGGCTATTGTAATGAAACTGGTCTCAAAATATTCCTTGGGTCATGCCGACAACAGACATTTAAAATTTTTAGTAAGAAATCTGAACTCCCTGTCCGCCATTTTGATTTATGTTAAAATCCTACTTTTTCTAACTCCTCCTCAACTGTTGGTCTGATTTTCACCAAAATCGAGTCAGATCATCTTCAGACTGTGCTGACAAAAAGTTATGCATTTCGTGTTGATTGACAAAACCGTTTTCATACAGCACCGCTACAAATTTTAGGCACGGTGCCAAAATGGTTCTGAGGCTATATCTCTGCAAAGCTTTGACATATTTGCACCAAACTTTGTATGTGCCATTGTCACCTCACACTGACCATGCCACATCAATTTGGTAACAGCGCCACCTATTGGTCAGGAGTAATAAACCATTTATTAACCATTAATAATTATATTTACAGAAATGCTAATTTTTGATTGCATTGGCTTATTGTAATGAAACTGGTCTCAAAATATTCCTTGGTTTATGCCGACAACAGATACCAAATATGCCAGAGTAAGCTGACACTTCCTGTCCGCCATTTTGATTTATGTTGAAAACCTACTTTTTCGAACTCCTCATCAACCGTTGGTCTGATTTTCCCCAAAATTGAATCAGATGATCTTCAGACTGTGCTGTCAAAATGTTATGGATTTTGTATCGATAGACAAAACCGTTGTCGCATACCACAGCGACGAATTTCAGGCATGATGCCAAAATGACACTTCAGCCTGTATCTCTGCAATGCTTTGGCATACTGGCACCAAACTTTGTGTGTGCCATTGTCACCTCACACAGAACACACCAAAATAATTTGATTACAGCGCCACCTGTTGGTCAAAAGTGATAAACCATTTAATAATAATACTAGTGCTTGTATTTATGATTTTTCCGCCATTTCAATTACAATCATCCTAAAATTGCTGTAATTGCTCATTGTTGCATTTTGTGTGATGCTCCATGCCATGCTTAGCTCCTCAATTTGCCGCTGGAGTGCTTGGCCCCGTAATTGCTGCTTGCAGCTATATTTTCACAATATTACTGTTTTTTTCTGTATTTTTGATTAAATAGACAGCCTTGATGAGCATAAGAGACTCCATAAATAAACAAAAACATTAAAAACCTTACTGATCCCAAACTTCTGAATGGCAGTGTAGAGATTTCATCATCATTTACTCACCCTCATGTTAATCCAAACCTGTACGCATTTCTCTCCAAAAAGATTATTTGAGGAACACTGGGTTCCAAACAATATTGGACCCCATTGACTTTCATTGTACTCTATGGCTTATGGGAAAAAGTGACATGTTTGTAAATGAAGAGACTGATTTTTTTTTTTTTAAATCCTTAATTTAACAACATTTTCCCAGATAAATAGCACATTTTTAAGATTTCAATTTGCTCTGAAACCTACTGGAAACCTGACTACACACACAGAACAATACATTGTCTTCACAATTCGAAAATTGTTGATGGTGTTTGTTGTAGGGACTCCAGGACAACGAAGTTGAGTGCTTCTTGTTTTTCTACAATAACAATGATCCCTTTTGTCCTTTACATTTTTAACACTGTTCCAATTTAATTAGTTCCTCTGAGAGAAATATATGAAATCGTGATGATTGCTAAAGGAAGCAAACATCAATGCCAATTTAAATCAAGGCACTTGCTTTACATGAATCTATTCGGGTCTTCTGAAATGAATTAAAGGGATAGTTCACCGAGAAATGAAAATTTGATGTTTATCTGCTTACCCCCAGGACATCCACGCACAGACAATCCAAATTAAACTCTGCGGTTCGTGACGACACACTAATGTCCTAAGACACGAAACGATCGGTTTGTGCGAGAAACCGAACAGTATTTATATATTTTTTTTTACCTATAATACACCACAGGTGTACGCACTCTGGCATAGTTTACGCAAGCACCAGAAGTGATCTCTCATGCGTACACGTCACTCATTGTTTACACAGTGCACAGTCATGGATTGATGGATGATGGATACCGTGCGCGCGCTCAAGGCAGTTGAACATAGTGGTGTATTAGAGGTAAAAAAAAAATATATATATATATAAATATAAATACTGTTTGGTTTCTTGCACAAACCGATCGTTTCGTGTCTTAGGACATCAATGTGTCCTCACGAACCGCAGGGTTTAATTTGGATTTGTCTGTGCATTTTTTTTTACTCTCATAGGTTTTGTTACCATTGCTATGCATTATACGACTGACAGACTGCAACAGTTGAAGTTAAAAATCATAATTTGTGTTCTACTGAAGAAACAAAGTCATCTTGGATGCCCTGGGGGTAAGCAGAACATAAAATTTTCATTTTTGGGTGAACTATCCCTTTAAATCCTAAATCCTGATGGACAGGTAATGGTCATCAAAAGTAGATCATCATTTTTTTATTCATATGTAATGAGGCAGAATATTCCAAATGAATGCTAAGGAGCACCATGCCTAGCATAAAAATAAAAAGCTGTCTACCCATCACTCTCAGTAGGCGTGTGATGGATGTTGCTTTGAAAATGTCTGCATATTTTTAGAGCGAGAGATGGAAACAGTGAGCAAGAAAAATAAGTAGGCTCATGGCTGAACATCAAGGGGTTAAAGCCAAGAGAAAAAAGGGAAATGAAAGCAACAGGAATCAGACAAAAAGAAACATAAAAGTTACACTGACAGGACGGCAGACAAAAATCATCCAACCATGTCAGTAAACAAAGGTTCAAAAGTAAACCAAAGTACTGGAAGATTCTCAGGTATCAATGCAACATGAGAAACAAAACCAGAAGAGAGCTAGAGGCTGAAACTTTTCCTACGGAGGAGAGTGGAAGGTAAAAAACAAAACAAAACAGCAAGTGAGGGAGGAAACAACAGAATGAGAGAGAAAAAGAGAAACTGTCACCCAATCCAGCATTTTGCCAGGATTATGTGAAGCAGCTCCAGTGGTGTTTTGGAGAACAATGCAGTTCTACAAATCTGTTTCTCCCTCACTTGCGTCACACAAAAAAAGGCCAAAAAAGAATGACATTTAGTGTGTTTACACTGTGGCAGGGCAAAGCAAGTGATTAGAAAAGGGCAGGGCTGGGTACCGAGTTCGATATTCCTTTTATGTACCGAACGAATTGCCTCGATACTATCGAGTATCGAAAAATTACATGTTCGGTTCCAGATTTCGATACCTAAGGAGTTAACTCGTCAACATCAGTGCTCAAACAAGTACATATGAAATGCACAACAACACATATAAAGTCACTCACACACACACAAACTCTACACACACGAGACGCGCGGAACTCTCCGCGCACATACCATAGACAGGCACATACTTATATGAGACGCGAGCACACACACATAATACCTTAAAGATTTGGAAAAGTCGATCAAAAGTGTGGGTACATTTCTCCAGGCTCGATGCCAACAGCGCGCGATGCAGTATTTACGGTAAAATAATTGCTGCAAAGACCGGTACCACGACAAAAATGATGAAGACCTTGACAGTGCACGGAGTAAACATAAGAGCAGTTTTTTACCCGTCTTCGACTGGTAAATGAAGAGATACCTTGTTGATCACTCTGACAGTGTTTATATTGCAATAAATAATAACTACTGAATGTACACTGCCGTTCAAAAATGTGTTGGTTAGTCAGAATCTTTTTCAGTAAGGATGCATTTAAGTTATAAAAGGTGACATTAAAACATGTGTAATGTTACAAAATATTTCATTTTTAAATAAATGCTGTTCTTTAGAATTTTTTATTCATCAAAGAATCATGAAAAAAAAATGTATCATAGTTTCCAAAATATTAAGCAGCGAACTGTTTTCATATTTCTGAAGGGTCATGTGACACTGAAGTAATGATTTTGAAAATTCAGCTTTGACATCACAGGAATAAATTACATTTTGAAACATATTCAAATAAGATTTTAAATTGTAATACTATTTCACAATATTACAAGTTTTACTGTATTTAAAATAAATTCAGCTTTGGTGAGCATGAGCTCTTTATAAAACATTTTTTGTTCGTTTGTGCACTGGCTAAGGAGCATGAGTCAAACTGAAAAAATAAAACCAAAGTTTTGCTGAGGTAATGTGTTCTGTAATCTTGTTAAAATGGATTTCATAAAATTGGTATCGAAAAAAGTATCGTTAGGAACCGGTATCGAAACTGAGGTACCGAAATTGGCACCGGATCAAAAGATTTTGAACAATACCCAGCCCTAGAAAAGGGTGCTGGGGGAGATCTGGTGGGATGTACGGAGGGGAAAAAAAACAAAACAAGGAGAACTAGAGACATCTACTGGACAAACTTCACTTGGGTCAAGCTTTGAATCAGAGGCCTGGATAAATAAAGCTCATCAGTATAATGAAAACATTCCTTAAAAAAAATGACATATTCAGTCTTTCACATCCGTTTTAAAAAATGTACACTTGCTATGAACATCCTAACATCCTGTGTGTAAAAAGTAATATTATACAACTTATAAATCATTATTAACATTATACAGATAACTAAAACTGAGCTGGATGATGACATCACTGAATAAATGACGAACTGAAAATGTAGTGTTTCTTGCATTATCAACACTATTTTCCTGTTTTAAAGCCCGTTCACACCAAGCTGGAATCACTTTCGGAACGATTTAAAAAAAAAAAGAAAAAACTTGACACCTAATCAGAACCCATCCTGCTATAACGAGCTCGAGGATGTGAAGCAGCAGACGAGCATGCGCTGAGAATAAACAGATGATACTGTTCACTGGTGTGGACGCTGATATCGTTATCGTTCTTGGTGTCAACCGGGCTCTGCTGCTGTGACACAATCGTTATCGTAATAAATGCTGTATAATTAAATAAAGCTGACCGTATATAGCCTACACACTAATTTGACACTTTTGAAAACTACCCCTGTCCAGCAAAATGGTGGATTCATTTTTCTGACTTTAACCGAACAGCCACAGCAGTAATTTGGAGGACAGAGTAAACAAAACAAAAGTCCTGTGGGTTTCACATTATGCGTATATCTAGGTGTTCACTACGAGATCCTCACCCAGCATATTAAAGATGAAGTCTTTGGCCGTGTGCACCTCGAGTGCGGTCTGGTCCCCGAACTCCCCCTGCTCCAGCTGCACCAGCTCCTGCACCTGAGCCGATAGCTGCTCCAGAGTCGTGCCCGAGCGGAAGTCCACCTCGGACACCCGCTTCACCGCCGCCGGCGCACGCGGGGCCACGGCACTCATGAGCGTCTCCATTGAGCATTACCTGAGAGAAACCACATCAACATCACCAAACTGTCACAAAAACATCTCACTTATAACAATGAATATCAACGACTCGTTATAAATGCATGCATTTTAATTATAAAATCTTCATCTCAGAATTAAGGCTTTTTACTTTGCTAACGAAGCAAGCGCCTAGATGTGGATTTTTTTTTTTTTTTTTTTTTTGCAATAGGATCCGCTTCTCATTTTTGACATTTTAATGATTAGTTTTAACTATTTATTACTTGTATTAAACATTTCTCACCATTAAATGAAAAACACACTAAACTGCTGATGCAGATACAAAATAGTATTTACTCAGGAGCACTAATTACCCATATTAATTGTTAATACCGCCTAAATAGTTAAACGCAGGTTAGTTATTTATAGCGGCTGAGGCGGAATGTGGGTCAGTGGGCAGATTAATCAGCTAATTAGCCAGCTAATGTCTCTCTAGCAAAACAACTGATCCTCTTGACAGGTCATCATTATTATAAACATAGCGACACCTCTGAAATATATGTCATCTAAGCAGGAATTCCCCATGACGTGTGCTGTATGAGAGGGGATAAGTTAGATTGTTTTCTTGTGATGAACGAGCACGAGATGCGTGAAGAACTAGCAGGTGTGGAGCGAGCTAATGCGCTAACCAGCTAAACACCTCCAGATTCAGCGATGACTTTCGTTGTTTATGGTTTACACACACCCTGTTTACCGCTGGCTCGGTGCGCTCTGCCTCAGACCCCGGGATGTTTGTTGTGATTTCTTTTCTGAAACAGGATTTCAGCTCGCGTCATCTCCAACAGGTCCCCCCGCGCGCACCTTCCTACTGGAGATACTATTCCCGGAAATCACGGACCTCCACCGAGGATCTTGGGATTAGTAGTACTTTTTTAATTTTTAAAGGGACGCAAACGTATCCAGAGTAAACCACGTGCACTGATTTATGTTGTTTCAATTCTGCGTTCTATTATAAATATATTCAAAAATATTGTATTATATTAATAAGTAAGTAAAAAGTGGAAACTCTCCTAAAATGCAGCTCTATATATATATATATATATATATATATATATATATATAGTGATATATATATATATATATATATATATACACAGTACAGACCAAAAGTTTGGAAACATTATTATTTTTAATGTTTTTGAAAGAAGTTTCTTCTGCTCATCAAGCCTGCATTTATTTGATCAAAAATACAGAAAAAAATTGTAATATTGTGATATATTATTACAATTTAAAATAATTGTTTATACTTAAAATAATTTATTATACTTTAAATTATCATTTATTTCTGTGATGGAAAGCTGAATTTTTAGGATCATCATCACATGATCCTTTAGAAATCATTCTAATATGATGATTCATTATCAAAGTCAGAAACAGTTCTGCTGCTTAATATTTTTTCAGAACATGTGATACTTTTTTAGGATACTTTGATGAATAAAAAGTTAAAAAAAAAAAAAAAAAAAAAGAAGCTATGTTTTTAAAATATAAATATTTTGTAATAACAATATACACTACTGGTCAGTAATTTGGGGTCAGTAATTTTTTTTTCTTTCTTTTTTTTAAATAAAATCAATACTTTTATTCAGCAAGGATGTGTTAAATTGATAAAAAGTGATAGTAAAGAAAATATATTATTAGAATATATATTATTAGAATTTTTTTTTTTTTTTTGAATAAATGCAGTTATTTTAACCTTTTTATCATCAAATATATTAGACAGCAGAACTGTTTCCAACACTCATAATAAATCAGAATATTAGAATGATTTCTAAATGATCATGTGATAGACTGGATGTTACATGTGACACTGAAGGCTGGAGTAATGATGCTGAAAATTCAGCTTTGCATCACAGGAATAAATTTTTTTTTTTTAAGTATATTCAAATAGAAAACTATTATTTTAAGTTGTAATATTTCACAATATTACTGTTTTTTCTGTATTTTTGATCAAATAAATGCAGGCTTGATGAGCAGAAGAGACTTCTTTCAAAAAAAAACATTAATGTTGCCAAAAATAGTATATGTTTATATAACTATTTGGTCTGTATATAATATATATATATATATATATATATAATATATATATATTATTATATATATTATTAATTATTATGTCAAATTATTATTATTATAAATGTTAACGTTTTTTGAAAGACATTTATCTTATGAAGGATTTGAAACTGTAACTTTCTATTCTTCAAAGAACCATGAAAGAAAATGCATCTCAGTTCCCACAAAAAAAATTAAAATAAATAAATAGCACAACTGTTTTTAACATTAACAACAACAATAAAACGTTTCAGGATTAGAATGGACCATGTGACACTGAAGACTCAAAATTCAGTATTGTCATCCCAGAAATAAATTACACTTTAAAAATACACTGAAAGAGAAAACGGCAATTGTAAAAAAAATAATAATAATAATAAAAAAAAAAAAATTCACAATCTTACAGTTTGTATTAATGCAGCTGAGGTAATCTTACAAAAATCCTTTCAAAAACATAAAAACAATTTTAGAAACCATATTAATTATTTGATTAAGGGGTATAAACTAAGTATAACTTATGCACTAATGTGGGGGCTGAATGTTTTCCCCAGATTTGGGGTTGTTTTGTTTTGGTGATCTAGTCTGCATCCTGAAAAAGTTTGAGAACCGCAGCTCTGCCCTTTAGAGTGAGGGAACACGCTTTTAAAAGACAGACACCGTGGACTCCAGTCAAATGCTCCCCTGACAGCTTTTAAACTCCTCCTCTCCTCGACTCTAATACTTTTTTCCAGGAGGTGAAGAGTGATCAAAAGATTTTCAAAACCCTCACCAGCTCTCCCCGTCCCATTCCGACCCCCCTCTGCTGTGGTGTCACCTTGAAATACCTCCCCTTTGAAGCAGCATCTGAGAGGCTGACAGTGCAGATAATTGATGCCACGGATGAAACGGAGGAGGCCAAAGACAGCGAGGTGCTTTTAATCCTTCCCTTCTGCAGCATCATTCTCTCTGCGCCATCCCCAACAGCTCTGCACCTTCTAATTAACAATTGAACCCTGTAATCTAATGCACATATAATGATATCTTCATTTATAATACAAAACTCTTCAATATTCAGTTCTTTAATCAAGCTTTTGTACTGAGACAATCCACTTGCCTCTTATGGCATAAAAAAAAAGGCTGGACGGCTGTTCAGATTTTAACATCGAAGAACGTTTAGTGACAGCTTTTGAAGCAGCACACCAGAAAGAATGACAATCTTTTTTGATGCAGGGGTTAAAAGGAGACTGACATGTTGAAATTGTATTAGTAATCTTCTGCGGGATGTGCTGTTATGACTGACGCCTCAAAAAAAGAGAGCGGGAAAGGTAATCATATAAGTATGTGTGAAGTGAAAAAAATCCTAACCTCCTACACCTTCAGACGACGTTGCTTTCGACAACTGGGGTCGCTCTACATCAGACTGGGAAATGAATTGGCAGTGCCCACACAAGCAAGGGTAAATGCGAAATGTCAGTTGCTGTTCAGGGGAGGAAGTTGAGCCACATGAATACCGACAAAGAGAGGCTTCAACTCCCATGAGTCGCAATTAACAGTACCTACCTCACTGCCACTGACCGCTTCGTACCCAATTGAAGCGAAACCGAGTTAAAAGTTGCTTGCCCACAGACTGCCCCTTAGATGCTGGTTCAAACACAGAAAGATCATTCAAGCACGATGAGAATTTAACGACCGAATGACCACAGGGCCACTGCAATGCATTGGTTGCTTTAAACATTGATTTTTACTGGCTGCATCTATCCAGACAGAGCCAGGGAGGAGACACTTAACACGGCCTCATGAAGCAGAGCGCCATACGCCTTTATGGAGTTTAACGAGGAGACCCTGATCTGACTTCGGTAATGAGCGACTGGTGAAATTCCCAGCGCTATTGAAATGTCAGGGAGGAAACAAGGAAGAAACTTTTCAAAACAGGCTTCAGCTTGGAGACGCCAAAATTAGATCTAATTATACATGCATAACTGAAAACGCCTTTATATTGGTCGGTCCTTTGAGTAGAAACATGAATGTCCATCTTTTTACAAGCGCAGAGAAATTTCTTATTCTTCCATCAGGATAGTGAAGAGGAGAGTAAAGTGGTTTGATTGCCTTGCCCTGATTTGCATGGCTCTGCTAATAGCCCAAGTTAATGAGGGTTTTATGAGTGGTGTGATCACTTTATTGGGACGTGCGGCGTCAATAGAAGCCTTTCGCCTCAATAGAGTTGGCTTAAAAGGCTGCCCTTGCAAATTGACCTGAGGATTTATTAAGCGATTTTCAAAGGTCCCCAACCCAGCTATGTGTCGACAGTCACAGGCCCTAAAATTAGAACCTCATTGGATTTCACTTTTCATTTGAATAAAGATAAGTTTGGACACTAGAAGTGCTAAAAGTGAGGTCACCGATAATGAACTGCTTTGTGCTTACAGGATCAAAGCCCTAAGGCTATTGAGATCTTGACCTGAGAAACATTTCCTCCAATATGAGGAGGTCAAACTGGCAATCAGCTTTGCAGACAGCTTTATTTTTTCAAACAAAGGGAACGTATATGTACATACACTTTCAAGACACGAACAAACCCAGAGTGTGACTCATTCACTCTCAGTAATAAGCCACAAAGGAAAGCTTCTCAAAAGTTTTTTCCCCCCGTGCTGACAAAATAAAGATGCCTGTGACAGTGAGGAGAAAAAAGAGAAAGAATTATGTTTGATCCCAAGGCCTTATCATCACTTTCCAGACATGACTGAAAAGGGGTTAGATAAGATGTGGAATTCTCCACCCCTTTCTTCTTCAGTCACCCTATTGCTCCTCTTTTCATGGTGAAATGACAAAACAGAACATAATCGCTGAGAATGTTAAAACAACAGGGTCAAGGTCTGCCAAATGGAGTCAGAGTTCAAAGAGCCATCGCAGCCCAGCCAACAATAAGCAATGAGCCTCCAATTGGTGCCAGCTTGCTGAAGCTGGGGTCATTAGTTAAGGCCTGGTGGTAGAGGGGGCCACAGAAGGAGCCCATGCCAGCGAGGAGGATTGCACCCGCTTGAGAAAAAAAAAAAGAAGAATTGTGGGTTAATAAATAGCCCCTTTCACACTGCACGTTGTACCCGAAAAATTGCCGGAACATTGCCGGGTCGCCTTCTGTGTGAGCGCAAACATGTCCCGGGATTGATTCTGGGAAAGGTCCTGGGTTGGGGACCTAGTAACATTGCCGGGTTCAGTCCCAGAACGAGCGCTGTGTGAACAAAAGCCAGAACTAATGCCGTGTCGTAGTGATGACGCAAGTTATCACGTGACTCTTTTAGCGTGTTTTGAAGGCAGATCAACGTTTGCGATGAAACAAATATGTGCAAACTGTAACGAAGCAGCGATCAGTTAGTTCCTCACTAATCCGGGCTGAAGCTGAGATCGTTCGCCAGCTTCTGTGAAAGTTAACGTGCCTAATGTTTTCGACTCGTACATTACACGTCACATCCTGATATCACGTGTCTTCACGGGACCTTTACGGGCTGTGTGTGAAAGCACACACATATTCCAGGTAATCAATGGCAGTGTGAAAGGGGCAAAATCTAGCAACCCGGGAACAATTGCCGGGACACATTACCCGTGTATTTTCCAGAATCGCAGTGTGAAAGGGGCTTGAGTGATTGCTACTGGTTTGCTCCTTATCGAAGTCATTTGGGTCTCAACATAAACTCTACTTAAGCTTTGGTGCTTTATTCAATTCATTTCAAAGCAACAGACATTGTGTTACGTGGAGGTCATCAAGTAAAGTATCATTCTTCTGCTACTCTTTTCATTTGCTTTCAGCCTGACAATGATCAAAAGGTGTTTATTATGTGAATTTAATAAACATGAAATTGATATAGTTTAACCAGTACAGATTGATTATACACGATGCAGACAATGGTAACAAATCAAATAGGGTGCTAGGTGTCAGGTTTGATGTCACTGATTTGATTGATCATCACTGACATTTGATGATGCCCAGAGGTCAAAGAGTGGCAGGTTAACATGGGCTGCATATAAAACCGCATACTTCACTATACAGTATAGTAGGCAACTAACTGTTTTAAAGAGTTGAATGTCTGAAAAACATTCACTATTATTCACTATCATAGATAGATTACAGTTTAACAATGCACAAAGTGCAGGGGACTTGTACCACCCTGTCCCTTAAGGGATTTAAGACTGACTGTGCATTATCCTGCTTGTTTAGAAGGCTACTTAAGAAATAAATGAATAAATAGACTTGATATATTGATCTAAGTTATCTACTATTTAATAATTGGATAAACAAGAGACCACAGAAGGATAGGAAACAGACAGACATAAAATGCTGCTATTAGGAAATCGGTTGCCTGGGACAACTGCTAGTTTATGTGATTTAGAATAGACAATAATTACAATATTACATAACAGAATACTGACCATCAACAATAAAATATCTCAAACAGCCATATATTTGAAAGGTATAGTAGACATAAGGCATGTAATGTAAAAAATGAATTCAGATCAATTTGGGCCACTTTGTGACAGTTAGGTGACTGAATTTAGCTGAAATCAGCCGATATTTGAATGATATCAGTAATTACTGTAGTTATTATTACTCCGATTTCAGTTTAGAGATGTTTATGTTAATGTAAGAATGATGATAAAAGGTGTTTACCAGAGCAGGTTTTCTACAGCGCGCAGCTCCTAACAATGCCAGACTGTGGTAGATGTGATACTTGTTTGCTGTATCATACAACTGAAGAGACAAAAAGAACAGAAAAAAATTTAACATGGGCTAAAATTCTGGGCCAAAAGTCTCGCACCTTATTCTAAAAAAAAAAAAAAAAAAAAAAAAACCCTATCAATAATGCATGACATTCATAAGGTTTCCTCTGTTTTAAAAGTCAATAATGTAGGTTATGTATTGAAAATATTTGGTCTATTACTCCCAAACCCAGACAATAGAAGCCAACTTTCACCAAACAAGAACAAAAAAAAAAAAAACTTGCTTTGCTAAATCATAATTACATGTTGAATAAAGTTTACATTATGAGATAAAAAGTCATAATTATGATATAAAATAAAGTTATAATCATGAAATATAAAATCACAATTAATACATAAACATCAAAATTATGATATTAAGTCATAGCTGAGATAAAGGGGCTAAGTCATAATTGTGACAGTAAAAAGGGTTCTCACAATTATGACAAACATTATTTTTCATGTCATTATTATTTATCAAAGATTTTTTATTTTTTTTTTAATTTGGAGTAAACTGACTTCCACAACCAGGTCATGTCTATATACGGAAAAATAAAATAAATAAAATTAAAAAATAAAATACAAATAAAATAAATAAAAACGTTTTCCATTTATTTATTTCGGCAAGATGAAAAGAGTGACAACAACAGAACATAATATCCAAATATACTGACCTCTCTCTGGTAATCACTCGCTTCACTGTGTCTGAATCCTGCCCAGGAGAGAAAGACAGAAAAAGAGTTGCAGAAAAGCTTTATAAACTTTCAGAAAACGCTCAATGGCGTGCGCTCGGTCACGTTCGACCTGTCAAGTGCCCAGTAGTGTCATATATAGCCTGACGAGACCCATCAGCCAAATAAAACACAATCGATCAGAAAGGAGACCTACCGTGAGCTCCATATGCACCTGCTGCGACAGCAAGAGCTCCAGAGAGCCCTGCTACCCTCTGCACCAGCGAAGAGACGTTCATGACTCCTGAAGAAACCAGGGAACAACTGTAAGCTCAAGCAGGAAACTGATGTCATTTCGGATCTAACGCGAAGAATGACGCTATCTACTCGTAATTACGAGCGCTGAGCCAAGATGGCGTCTAAAGGCACAGTTTCACATCACGTGAGCGTTCCGATAAAGCTTTTCAGTGAAGTGACAATGAACTAGTTAAGGTCAAACACATTGCACAATAGACCCCTTAATCGCCTACGTCACTGTGACGTCACCGCTCTAGCTGGAGGCAAAACATAAGGAAGAACTCACAGCAGGCGCGCTAAAAGTTTGAGGTTTTTACTTTAAAATGTCGTCTTGTTGTGTTTTTGGATGCCAGAATAGAAGGAACAGCACTTTTGGTTCAAAACTAAAGTTTCACCGGATCCCGGCCGACATTCCTTCACAGAAATCAAGAAGACAATTGTGGTTGAATGCAATACGGCGTACAGACTAGACAGAGACGATCATAAATAATGCTCGTGTTTGCAGTGCACACTTCATATTAGGTAAAATAATCATATGCATATGTACTGGTGTGTTGGTTTTATCTAGTACAAATCAGCAAGTTTATGTTTTATATGTGAAAAGTCGCCAACTTTCAGCGCACTAGCTAGCTTAAATATTAAACAAACATACAGCGATAGATGTGTGTGCCATCCTTTGAATGGTCTCTCGTGATAATATTTTGAGAGACAGTTTTGGTAATTATGAGTGTATTTTATCAGGAGGAACCAGCAGCAAACAATACACACCCACATGTCACAGGATCACAGGTGGATTAAATCTACCACTAACATCTTCTTCTTTGCTGTATTTAAACCAAGTCAAACGGCAATAGATTGCCCCCTACAGGTCAATCAACCATAGCTCAGTCTATAACATCTCCTTCCCCCCCAAGTGTACAATATTTCTTCATAAATCACAATACCACAATCATGTTACAATATAATTCAAAAAAAAAATATACTTTTTTCAATCTTTTTTTTTTTTTTTTGTTTTTTTTTTTTTTACTTCAGTTCATAATCTTTTAAATGACCAGGCACTTTCCTGGTTCTCTGTGACCGTCTCACAACAGGGCTACAGGATTGTGTCAGTAATTCAGTGGTTATCTCACCAGGTTGAGCAGACTCCCCAATTACTTCAAGGGGATTAGTCTCACTAGAAATGTCCTCAGTTTCTTTTTCATCAGTCTCTTTAGCCACTACAGGAGCTGAGTTATCAGAAAAGTCCAAATCAGGATATTTATGGTCCATAACCTCCTCTGAAAGGTTCACAAGCAATTTCTGTCCGGCATGAATTTGATCCACATGTCTTCGGACCACTCTCC
The DNA here is from genome assembly GCF_018340385.1 of Cyprinus carpio. Lineage (NCBI taxonomy): Eukaryota > Metazoa > Chordata > Actinopteri > Cypriniformes > Cyprinidae > Cyprinus > Cyprinus carpio. The sequence continues at coordinate 7,456,958 of NC_056603.1, forward strand.
CATCACCCAACATCACTTTATAAGAAAGTGGTCCAGTCACCGTCTCAATATGCCCCGGAATCCATTTCGGTCCATAAGTAAAATTCCGAACAAGTACTGGATCTCCAACACCCAAGCTACGTGCATGGGCCTTTTTGTCATGATGGACTCTTTGCTTTTGTTGTTGTTCCTGAATCTTCCCAGTTAAATCGGGATGTATAAAGTCCAAAGAACATCGCAATTTCCGTCCATGCAACAGTTCAGCTGGAGAAAGTCCTGTGGTAGTCTGAGGAGTAATCCTGTAAACTGAACAACACTCGAGCCAATTTAGTTGCCATTGTTCCTTCAGCACATTTTTTTTTAACATGCCTTTAACAATTTGTACAGCCCGTTCTACTAACCCATTACTGGAAGCATGATAGGGTGCAGAAGTAACATGTCGTACTCCATTTTTTTTTCAGGAACTCTTTGAATTCAGCACTCACAAAGCAAGTAGCATTATCTGATACAATTAGTTGAGGTAGTCCATGGTTACTGAAGCTAGTACGCAAACATTCAATGGTTGCAGCAGATGTAGCAGAGTTCACAGGATACCCATCTATCCATTTTGAATGTGCATCAATCAAGATCAAGAACATTTTTCCCATGAAGGGTCCTGCATAATCCACATGCAATCTTTGCCATGGTTTTTCTGGCCAATTCCAAGGATGAAGTGGAGCTACAGCAGGAACGTTTCTATGTTCTTGACAGATACGACAGGTTTTAACTAACCTTTCCACATCCTGGTCCATCTTGGGCCACCACACATAACTTCGGGCTAAAGCTTTCATCCTAGACACTCCGGGGTGACACTGATGCAGCTGGTTCGGGACTTCTGATCTACCCGCACTGGGAATGATTACGCGAGCCCCCCAAAGCACACAACCATCCTGTACACTTAATTCATCTTTTCTTGATGTGAATGGGTCAAACTCTGCTCCTATTAATTCCTGCAGCAATCCTCGTTGCACCATTTCTCTCACTCTGGATAATACCGGATCTTTTTGTGTCCAACTTCTCACCTGTTCTGCTGTAATCAAGGTTATGTCTGCATTCTCCAGCATTAGTACTCTTTCCTCCTGCTCAGGGACAGATTCAGTTGGCAAGGGTAACCGACTTAGAGCATCTGCATTTGCCTGATCCTTGCCAGGTTTGTAGATAATGTTGTATTCATATGCTCTTAATGTCACAGCCCATCGCTGGATCCTAGGAGATGACATTTGGGGAACAGATTTTAACTCGTTAAACAAAGACAACAAGGGTTTATGATCTGTAACGATGGTAAAGCTTCCGACCATACAAATACTTATGGAAGCGTTGTAAGCCAAACATTACAGCCAATCCTTCCTTGTCCAACTGCGAATAATTCCGCTCAGCTTGATTCAATGTCCGTGACATAAATCCAATGGGTCTTTCACTGCCATCTGGCATCTTATGAGAAAGAACTGCACCTAAGCCATAAGGAGAAGCATCACATGATAAAGTCACATCCTTCTGGGGGTCATAATGGACCAGAACTTTTACTGATTGGAGCATTTTTTTAGACTGAACAAAGGCAGCTTCTTGTTCTCCACCCCAGTGCCATTTTGCATCCTTTCGCAGCATCTTGTGCACTGGGGCTAAAACAGTAGACAAGTTGGGCAAAAATTTGTTATAGTAGTTTAACAGTCCCAAATAGGCCTTCAACTCAGTCACAGTCTTTGGCGAGGGAGCATTTTGAATAGCATTCACTTTTTCGGGTACTGGGTGTAGGCCAGTCTCATCGACTTTATGACCCAAGAACATTACCTCTTTTTCCATGAAAGTACATTTACTCCGTTTCAAACGCAGTCCTGCTTCCTGCAACCTTTCCAATACCGTAGCAAGCATTTGGAGATGCTCGCCATCATTGCGACCGGTCACCAAGATGTCATCCAGGAAAACTGCCACATAAGGAAGACCTTGCAGTACTCCCTCAATGGTCCTTTGGGAAGATAGCAGGACTAGAAGAAACTCCAAAGGGTAACACACGGTAAGTAAACAGCCCCTTATGGGTATTCACTGTGACATATTTCTTAGACTCTGCATCTAATGCAATCTGATGGTAAGCGTGACTCATATCCAGGTTGGTAAACTTCTGCCCTCCTGACAATGTTGCAAACAGATCATCTAATCGAGGAATGGGGTACTGTTCCAACTTTGAAACTCGATTTACTGTTAGCTTGTAATCACCACACAGGTCGTACTGTATTATCAGGCTTTAAAACTGGCACTACAGTTGCAGCCCATTCAGAATTGTTTAACAGGTTCTATGATGTTTTCTCTTAACAGGCGCTCTATTTCAACTTCTACCTTTGCTTTCATTGCATAAGGGACTGGTCTGGCTTTGAAAAATCTGGGAATGGCTTCTTGGTCGACATAAATCTTTGCTGGTGGACCTTTCAATTCACCCAACTCCTCTTTGAACAATTCTGCATGTTTACTGAGTAAGTCAGGCAAGGTTAAATTTTCAAACCCCTTGAATCTTGTGTATGGCCTCCCATTTCATGCCCAGTTCCTTGATCCACCCTCTGCCCAATAAATTAGGTCCTGTTCCAGGCACTACCACTACTGGCAATTCCTCACTGTTCCCTTGTGTCTGACAACCACTTGCGCAGAACCCAACACTGGTAAGGATTGGCCAGTATAAGTTTTTAACTTCAAAGAACAGGTCTTTAATTCTGGATTTTTATGTTCTTCCCACAATTTGGAAAAATTTGACCCATTCCTTACAGTCACACCACAGCCTGTATCCACTTCAAAAGGTATGTTTGAATCATTTACAGCCAATGTGATAGTCAGAGGAGCAACCTTAGGAATCTCTGTCTCCTTCAAAACTGTACACTGTAAAAATACCTTCTTCATCAGATTCACTTTTTTCATCTCTGCTGACATAATGTGATCTCTGTCCGCCTCTGGCCGCAACTTGCTTGCGTCTTTCTCCCCCTTGAAAGGTTGTTTTCTCTGATGGAACTTTTTGATCTACATACTTTCATTATATGTCCTTGTTTCCCACATTTGTGACATTCTCTGAAATAAATCTACACTCATTGGCTAAATGTTGCAAATTCCCCACATCTGTAACATGCTATACCTTGACTATCTTGTTTTTACTGACATTTTATGCACTCTCATTGAAACAGATGTTTCTGAACGTTGAGCTTGCAAATCCTTTACATCTTTATTGGCTGTTTCCAATGCTTGAGCTATTTTCAACGCCTTCTCAAATGTTAACTCTGATTCTGCCAGCAGTCTACGTTGAATACGGTCATCATTTTATTCCACATACCAGTCTATCCCGCAGCATCTCTGTTAATTTTTCTCCATAATTACAGTCATAAGCCAGTTTCCTTAATACTGCCACATACTCAAGAACACTTTCCCCTTCTTCTCTTGATCTTGAATTGAATTTAAACCGTTGGACAATCTCACTGGGTTTTGGATTAAAATGCTCTTTCAATAACTCCACTAATTCTCCAAAAGTCTTTGTTCCTGGTTTCACTGGACTCAATAAATTCCTCAGTAGACTGTATGTTTGACTTCCTACCGTGCTTAACAGTATAGCTTTTTGCTTGGCTGCTTCTGTAATCTCATTTGCCTCGAAGAAATGTTGCAAGATTTCACAATACTCTTCCCAAGACTGCGATTGACTATCAAATGGTGTGACTGTTCCTACCATGTTGGCCATCTTCTTTTCGAAAGCTCCCACTTGTATGGATCCAGCTTTTTCACCTTTTCAAAACTTCCTTTTCATTGCTTTCATCCTCGTCGCCAAAATGTAATAACTTGAGAGAGACAGATCTGGTCAAGATGAGGAAATTTACTCAGGAGGAACCAGCAGCAAACAATACACACACACATGTCACAGGATCCCAGGTGGATTAAATCTACCACTAACATCTTCTTCTTTGCTGTATTTAAACCAAGTCAAACGGCAATAGATTGCCCCCTACAGGTCAATCAACCATAGCTCAGTCTATAACACTCTTCTTATTTGTTGTATTTGATAATAGTAGTTAGGCAATAGATTGGTTACTTTAGGTAATTAGCCTTGACAAAATTCCCCAAACCACCCGAAAGTAATTCATATGTTGTCTAGGAAATATCCAAAACCTGGTTAAAATGTTTCCAATGAGAACAAGATACAAGAACTAGACCAGGCTTAGCTAAAAATAAATAAATAAATAAATTAGGCTACTGTAATGTTATCCACTCGTCATTATATTTTGGTCAGATAACCATTTTGGTCAGTGAACTGAGTGATCAACTGAATTAATTGATAAATGTATGCTAACTCCCACTTTTATTATTATTATTATTTTTTGTCACGGTCCCGCAGAGTCAGTGACTACATATTCGGCAGTTCCGAACCTTCTTCTGCATCCATGTTTAATAAATCCCTCCTAAAACGTGCTAGTTTACGCTTGTCTACATTGCGTCCGCGCCTCTTTTTGCCTCCAGCTAAGCCCCGCCCACCCGGAGACGTTGCAATGTTTACAAACTTTTAAGGGGTCTATATGGTAAGTGCAGCAATTAAAATAGAATTATAATGAGTTATTTGTTTAAAATTGTACACTTTGCGGAAAGGTGCTTTTTCATTCAAGGTCACAGAAACACTTAGGCCTTAATAACAATATATATATATCTGCCATTTCGCTTCAAAAAATTAAATCTAATTCTCGTGGTTCATAGGTTCGTGCACATCTCTATATTCTAGACAAAACGCAGACTTGTTATTAAACATTCTAAATCCAGAGAAAATTATATGAAACCAAGTATATTTTCTTATGAATATTTGCAGTCTTCTTAGAGTATGTACGGTTTTAATATCTCTGTTCAACTGTTGGGGGAATAAATCCATTTTGAAGCGTGTTTTTGATTTCTCTCAATGTACTAAAGCAGTCATGAGGGCTTTCAGTGTCCAGTGAGGGGCGCTGTTTTACTTTGACTAGTCTGTTGCTAAAACATAGTCTTTCAAAACCCTGTACAACTTCTGTGGGTGTACAAAATAAGCCCTTAATATCTAGAAAATTACATTTTTAAAAATCCTGTCCTTGAGTTAAAACAAGGTTTTGGTCCAAATTTGTGATGCACACAAAATAATTAACCTGTCCAAATAACAACCAGCAAAACAAAAGTTGTATGCCCTACATTTGCGTATGTGCAACAGTGATGAGGTAATGTAACTGCAGTCAATTAAAATATTTCCATGCCTTCTGTACTTTCCATACTCTGTTGACACAAGTGTACGGGAGTTTTGAGTAAAAGTTAGATTTAGGTTTGAAAATATGTATAGTAGGCCTATAAAAGACTACAGTATATAGCATTTTCTCAGATCTGTCCATTGACCTTTTTGTTTACACACACACAAACCATTTAAAAAAATTTACAGTATGTTTTGTAAGTCGTTTTCGTTGTGATGGCGGTTGGCTGTTGAACAGTATGTGTGTCAGAGTACATTAAGAGACTGCACCTGACAGTCTGTTACAGCAAAACGGCTGTGTTTTCTCACTAGTGCTATTTAGCCACTAACAGTAGACAAAATGACAAGAACAACAGCACAGCCATGAAACATTATAGCAAACACTATAGCATTAAAACCCCATCCACTTGATGCACTGTGGTTGTCTCTGTCAAGGCTTTCTTAACCAAACACTAGTTTTCATTGAAACAATTCCTCCTGCAGCCTGCCCACGTTTTGGCCAGGTTTCATCAGAATCCTCATCTGACAAGGTCATTTCTGTTTGTTAAAAACTCAGTTTATTTGGATGCTCACAAAAAAAGACCAATGCAATAAAACACTTAGACCTTCAGAATGACTGATCAAACCACAAGATGTCCAGTATTCCAAATCTGCATTTTATTTACTTGTCATCAGGTTCTGTAAATCATCTCTCTTCTAATCAAAAGGCAAGATGCTTTAATAACATCAGTTAAAGAGATAGTTCACCCAAAATTTTGAAATTTGTGACCCTGGACCACAAAACCAGTCATAGGTAGCACAGGTGTATATTTGTAGCAATAGCCAACAATACATTGTATGGGTCAAAATTACCGATATTTCTTTTATGCCAAAAATCATTAGGATATTAATTAAAGATCATGTTCCATGAAGATATTTTGTAAATTTTCTACCGTAAATATATCAAAACTTAATATTTGATTAGTAATATTCATTGCTAAGAAGTTCATCTGTACAATTTTGATGGTGATTTTCTCAGTATTTAGATTTTTTTTTTTTTTTTTTGCACCCTCAGATTCCAGATTTTAAATAGTTGTATCTCAGCCAAATATTGTCCAGTCCTAAAAAAACATGCATCAATGGAAAGTTTATTTATTCAGCTTTCAGATGATGTATACATCTCAATTTCAGAAAATTAATCCTTATGACTGGTTTTGTGTTCCAGGGTCACATTTGTCATCACATTCTTAACCATATGGAACACAACAAGATATTTTGGAAAATTTCTCAGTGTTTTTGTCCCCATCATGCAGTGAAAGTCAAATATTTTAAAGCATTCTATTCTATTCTATTCTATTCTATTCTATTCTATTCTATTCTATTCTCTTCTATTCTATTCTTCTACTTTGATTCCATAACCGCACTCATGTATTCCATTTTAACAAGTGGTTATTGTATTGTGCAACATGTGCAATGTATCTTCATCCTTTGAAAGACATCCTCAGCATTGTGAATTCCACGATGCATGCATAAATCTTCATCCTTCAATACAGACAGCTTTCTCAAATACAGAGCTTCAATAATAGATCAAAAATGAGGTTCTCTTGCCCACTCTCTCTTTGTGTGCGAGTGCGGCAGGCGTGTGGATGCAGCCCCCTGTATGCCGTTAAATTATAAAGAGCCCTCGCAGAGTTCAGGAGACAACCCTGACCTCCGGTAACAGCAGGTTTGAGAGAGAGCACCACATGAGTTCTGCAGCAGAAACAGCATGGAGCCAATAGATGATTCCGAATCAGTGGATTGTTTTAGCACATGGTGTGTGATTGGCGTAGCTTTGGTCTGAGATCAGCTTTCTTGGTTTACTGTTATGTGGAAATTGAGAGCTTGTGTATGCACTGTAAGTTTCTCTAACTCTTACTTTTGCCAAGTCAGGGAGTGTCAGAGCAAGAGAAGATAGCGGTTATCAGCAGGGATCAAGCTGTTGATAGATACTTGGCTGTGTCTTTCTGACTCTGGGCTTTGAGCTTAATACCACACAAACATCTGTCTCTTGATACTTTAGTGGTGGGAAACAAAAGCTGATGAATCCATAGTAGCCTCTTGGCTTTATATAGTGGTTTATTGTCATCTTGCTCACCGCTAACATTTGTACTACTAACTTCAACTTAAAGGGTCACACCAAAATGAATTTTTAGTTATAATTTATCATTGTGTTGTTTCAAGACTGTAAGACTTATTTACTTCTTTGGTACATAAAAGAAGTTATGTTCATACAATGAAAATGGCTTTTAAAAGGTGTTAAATTTCTGTTTATACAGAAAATCAATAGGGTTAAAACAACAACAAATTATGAATATCGTTATATGTGTGGAGAATTGCTTTTTGTTCCTCTGTTTTAAGTCATTTTGGCATGCAGTAAATTCGTAAATGTAATTGTGCAGAATTTCTTCTTTTGTGTTCCACGGAAGAAAGAATGTGACAGTTTTCATTTCTGGGTGAATTAAGATCAATTGCCATCATCTGTGTCATGCTGTCAGTTTCCACCAAGAAAATCCCAGAAGACCATTCCATTGGCATTCCCATTCGTTTCAATGGCAGTTGCTCAGATGGTGCTGGATTTGAAATCTGTGGTTCCCATGAGCAAAGATGGCAGAAGTTTTCGAGCCAATCCCTCACAGTTTTTAAATGTCTTGTGATTTTTCAATCTGGAGCTGCATTGATTCATGACGGTGTTTTGAATGGTATCAGCATAAATCCATATAATTCTGTGATGGCTTTGCAATGATAATGGACAATACAAACTATTAAAACCTACTTTTGTGCATTTCTCTGTATTTTTTTTCCTGTGTTAGTCTGTTGTGTGTCAATCAATCAAAGCTAAAGATGTGCTGACTTGATATTCACAGCTACCCATGGGGCATCTGATTGTGGTGTGTGTATATTGCCACAAAATAAAAACATTGCTGGTTTACAAAGAATTCAGGATTAGTATTCATGCTGACATTGTCAAAAATCCAACTTTGCTGTGAAGAAGAAGGTTGTCTGTGAAGAAATAATTTGTCTACCAGCAAGGAATAATTGGCCTATGTGCACCAACCAAACCTTGACCCCTTGATTACTACAGAAAATCATTTTGACTCGTCCTTCATCTCGTAGAAACAAAGGAAAATCATGTTTACAGTAATGTAATTATGGAAGCCTTATAAACTTGATATCTTATTACGGATGAGAGCAACCTTAACCTTTGCTCAGAGGCTTTGTACAAAGATAGGTTATGAAGATTTAGACGGTTTATGGAAATTTGTTTTTAAAATTTAAATCTTCAGAGCCTTCCCTGTCAAGTTTGGCCTTCAAGCATTTAAATTATGCTGGAGATTAAGGCACGCACATTGAGTGTATTGGAGATTCAGGTAATGTACTCTGATCTAAGTACTGAAATGCACCGTTTGCACAAAGTGCCTTTATGCTAGCATTAGTCAAAGTGTGAAATAGGAATATGTTAGAGACAGCAAGAAAAAGATAGGGACAGTGATCAGCACAGTAATTAGTAAAGCTCATTAGGCTCATCTCCATCCTGCTTCAAAGGCAACTCATGCAGACTGACAGGATTTAACCACCAGCTCCATTTTGAAAAGTTCAGTGGTGAGCAGACCTGTGGCGCTTAACTGTTTAGAATGCCATGGGAATGTTTGTAATTAAAGATTTTACTAGTTAATCCAAAATGTTCTCTTCTTTTTCAAAGTAGTTGATTGAGTTTATTTTTTAACAAATGTTTTGAAAGAATACTTACTAAGGCTGGATTTGTTATCAGAATTAAAGTAGTTCATTGTTGCTATGATGATAAAGTTGCATTTTCAGTAACATCAGTGACACATAATACTTAAGAAATCAATCTAATATGCTAACATTACGTATTATCAATGTTAATCATGTGCTGCTTAATATTTTCAAGGAAACCATGCTACTTTTTCTTTTTCCAGATTATTTGATGAATAGAAAGTTCAAAAGTACAGCATTTATTAGCAATGGAAATCTTTTGTAATATTATACATATCTTTAAATATATATATATATATATATATATATTATATTATATATATATATATATATATATATATATATATATATATATATATAGACACACTGCAAAGAGGTCCAAACGCACCTTTTTATTTGGTTGGTGATACAGCAGTCAGCCAGATGTTGTCTCTGTAGTGACAATTTCATATTGCTTTGCAACCTGTCTTGTGGACCTAAGCATACCTGGATGGTTTCCAGCTGACACTCTCCTCATACTGAGTGACACATCTCAGGCCTGGGCTTAGAAAACGGACTGATTCACCTTGTTTTTAAGAGACTGTTTGCAGGAGGCCATCATTTACATCATCTGACCAGCCTCAGCCTGTGCTGCACACAGAAATAATGACATCGCTGTAGAGTTCTCACCATCTCTAAGATAAATTCCAGCAGAATCTGAATTGATTTTTCAGAGATGATTGATGGGCTATGAGGGTCTAAAGAGAACCTCTTGAAGTTCAGACACAGCCTCTTAAGTAAGACGTTATCATCGTTTAGAAAAAAAATAATAAAAATGAGAGGCGCCTCTCAGTCCCTATTAACAAGGTTAATTAAAAGAGGAAAAATAGGCTGTATTGTTTCCTGGGACAGATTTTGGTCATGAGGATGTAGCTAACGTTGTCCATGAAACTTCCACACTCATATTCGTCCACATACACATTCATACATGCACATATACACACACACATGCAGACGACCCCCTGAACACCAACCCTATACTGTATCAAAACACACAAACACCCAGAGAGGCAGTCACGGATTTGAAGACAGAATTTAGCAGCACTGCTGGGCAACAATCAACACCTTGTTTATTCTGATTAAAAAAAAAAAGAAGAACAAGTTCCGCTGATTTTCACTGAGCCCCCTTCAGGGCTGTTTGCCACTGCTGTTCGTCCCTGCCTTGTTAAGCTGGTTCCATGAGTGCACCACAAAACTTGAATAGAACTTCTGCTTCTGTAAAAACATCCATCTGGATAGATTCACATCCTCATAAAATTATATTTGAGAGTATATTTTGCACCTTCAGCATCACTGATGCTTGTTTTGTTGCACTGGATCCTGCTGCTAGACTCTATCAGCTTTATTTATTCTGCTCAGTAGAGTCGCACTCTTCACCTACAGCATTGCACCCTGGAGGTGTACAGTACTGTACATTGTATTGCATAACACATATTGTATTTTTGAGTTTATTTTGTGCGTTGTTAAAGCATCCATTTGGTAAGGCAGGTTTACTGTGCCCTTTGGAGCAAACCCTGTCGTCAAATTCCTTGTAAGTTTAACATTATTTGGCTAATAATCTAGAATCGTGATTCTGACAACCCAGTCTAACAGGAAAACGTAACTATTTTACAAGCTGGCAATTTTGTATTAATTCCTAAAATGGGAATTTTACAAAAACCATAAGTTCATCAAAGTGTAAAAAACTGGCATGAGATTGTGTTGGATTCGGATTCATTTACAAAGAAGATTTTGGTAACACTTTATTTTAAGGACCTATTCTCACCATTAGTTGCTCAATAGCATGCATATTACTAGCATATTGCCGGTGTATTAGTACTTATAAAGCACATATTAATGCCTAATTCTGCATGGCTTTATTCTAGATCCCTTAATCCGACCCCATACCTAAACTTAACAACTTCCTTATTACCTATTAATAAGCAGCAAATTAGTCTATTGAGGGAAAAGTTGTAGTTAAAAGGGAAGTGTTCCCTATTCTAAGGTGTTACCAAGATGTTTAACACTACCACCTTAAAAAAGTTCATGTTTTACTTTAATTGTAGTAATTTTAGCCCATTGGACATCATTGTACAGCTATCACTGTTTAAAAAAAAAGAAAGATTTTTGAAGATTACTGAAATATTACAAGAATACAATTTCAGTCTTTGCTTCAAAATGTTACTTGCTGTTTCTTTGAAATTATTAGTGAAATGCAGTGAAAAGTGTAATTCAGAAAGTGTCAAAAATTTAAAATGATTCTTGATCAATGAATCAGAATCACAATTCTAGTTTATTAATCTAATTATTAGCCAAATAAAGTTACAACCATGTCATCTGATCCTTTTTTGATGATTAAATGCTGCCATGATCAATAGAAAATGTAAATCTCTTATAAAGAAATCCCATTGCCTTTGTGTAAGCACTAATAACATTAATTGCACCAGACAAATATAGCGCTGACTTTTATTAATGAGGGTCTTTGTTAATTAATCTATAATGAGCCTAATTTACATAGAAGGGATATGAGCTGAAAAGAATGACAATGACTCAATTTAAATATGCTTGCCGCAGTGCTATATCAGCACAGATAACACCTCATTTAGACTGAATGACTGTGGTTAGTGAAGAAGACTTTTACAGTAACATGATTTTGTATGTTTGAGAAGGCCAGAAGTACACTTCTTGCTCAACCAGTGTCATGAGTTTAGCTAGTTGCTTAGTCTGCTAATATTAGTGACTCAATGCACATTTCAACTTTAAATCTAAGTTTAAAGTTTGTATCTTTAAATAACATTACATATTGCAATGTGTGATAGCATTATCATGTTGTGCAACATGCAGGTTATTCTACTTGGCATTCAGAGCAGACTACGTTCAGAGATAACCGTAATATCTGTAGCTAGATAAATAGCCTATCTGAAACTGCTGGGCAAAGTCAGAGGGACTGGGGCTCTGTCTAAAGAAATATTGACATCTTAGAGGACACAGCGATAAGTGTGATGGTAAAGAGTTCTCCAAGTGCTTATGGCAGATTATTGTTTATTGTGCCCAATGATCTCTCAGTTTGAACTAATCTTACCTCATCTGTCTTTAGTTTGTCCTGTATAATTTTATCTCTCTTTCCCTTAGATCATCAGGATTTCCTTTCACCCCTCTGTGCATGAATGCCTTTGCTTTTTTTTGTTTATTTAAATAAACGGAGAGCTGAGTTTGTCATGATTTATTTTAGGCTACTGCTTCATTATTTAGCCTACTCTGAATTCTCATTTGCCTATTCTGCGAATGCATCTGACTTACAAATGCACTGGATGAAATAACTAACTATATAAACAAATAAATAAATGATTATGGTTAATTACAGGAATCAGCACTATGTAAAGAGCAGGATGAGCTGACTTAATAACCTGTGAAATTGTGCTCTATTTAAAGTGGAGCTGTGTGAACAAACGCACACACCGAAAGACAGAAATGCTAAAACAATGTACAGCATCCGTTTACGCTGTCATAAATCAGAACGAAAGCAAGAGACAAGACCAGTCATAAAGATTAGCATCAGTCAGTATGTTAGAACATCACAGTGGCCTACATTCAAACTGCTGGTGTGTTCAAACTCTTGCTTCCTAATTCTTCAGAGGACTGGTATGGAGAGAATTCCCTTCATGGAAGTATCAAACAACCATATTTCCTCCTGCCTTGATTTTTTTTTTCTTTAACAAGATATGTGTGATGAATAATTCATTGACCCAGGGATTCTTCCCCAGAAGGGGAATGTATGCATGAGGGTGTGAACATGTGCTAACATAGGTGCACGTTCACACACATAGATGCACAATATTCACACCCACATGTGCACACACACACACACACACACACACACACACACACACTGTTGTTCATGCAGAATGTGAAGTGTATATAGGGAACGCACACACTGCGCATCCTAACACACTGATTCCATCTTTATTAGTATCTTGTTTTGTGTTTTTTAGGCAACATCTGCAAAACTAGACAGAAGACAGAAGAAGAGAAACAAACAAACAACAACAAAAAAATTAGTATGGAAGGCCTCAGAGTAAATGAATTAAAAGGTTATTGTAATTGCAACTTTATGTCTTGTGATTACGATTTTATGTCTCAAAATTGCAGCTTTATATCTTGTAATTGTATTGATTATATACAGTTGTGACTATATACCTCACAAGTGTGACTTGATTTCTCATAATTACAACTTAATATCTTAAAACTGCAATGTTATATCTCACTATTATGAGATTATGTGTAAGAATTATGAATTTACTTTTCACAGTTTCAACTTTATATCCCACTGTACACACACATTTGTACATCAGAATTGAAACTATATATATTGTATTTTATTGTATTTGGAACTAAATATCTTGCAGTTGCAACGTTACTAACATTTAGATTTTTTAACTAACAATTGTGACTTTATTTCTCACAATTTCGACTTTGTGCCCCACGTTGCACTTTCATGTCTTGTAATTGTAAATCTTACGGTGTTTTCAGACCTTTGTATTGGAACCTGCCATGTTTCCTGGTGAAAGCGAACCAAACCAAGGTAAAAATAAAAACACTGTAACAATGATATTCAGATCTGAAAAACCCTTGAATGTGACTTACTTACTTTCTTTTTTAATCTCACAATTACCTGCTGTATTTATTTACTTTGAGGTGGAAATAGCTTCCATAATTAAGACACTTATTTAAAGAATCTCATTTTCTTAAAGCCATCCACACAAGAACTCATTAAGAAACCAAAACATTGCTCATACTGTATGTAGATGCACAAGTCACTACTGCTGTACACCCCGCTGTCTCGCATAAATGCATATTCGGTATGAAAAATGACCATGAAAAGGATTTCCTTCTATTTGTTTTTCCTTTCTTCCTTTCCTTTCTTTCTCCCTATTTATCACATCTCTCTTCTGTGCCTCTCTTACACTTCTCCATTTTCTCTGTACCCCCTTCTCTCATTCCCCTTCCATCCCTACTTTTCCCTGTGAGTATATATTGAGGGCAGGTGGATGTATCTGGTATCCATTTCTCTTGAACTAACTCTATTTTCCTCATGCCAGATCTCATATGGGCTTCAATTAAGAACAGATGCCAGGAAAGTGCGAGACACGCCTCACATGCGCTGTAGAAGCATGTCCCACCTCGTCCTGTTAGAGCTGCTATATTAATCTGTTTCTTGTCATGCAAGCTGAGAAAGAGGAACAAAGAGAGAATGGCAGGAGAGAGAGGGGGACAGTGGGATGCCAGTTTTCTTGCCTGTGGTGACTGCCCTGTGACCCTGCCAGGTGGTACTGACTCATGGACACCTGATGGCTGCTTGTTTGAAGCTATTGGAACTGGCTTCAGACTGGCAGAACTCAAACAAATGCAACTAAGATTTAAGAAGGACAGAAAGGAGACATGTGCTCACCCGGCTAGAGATTGAAGACTGTAGTGTTGCCAAGTACAATGTGTTCCTGGACATTTTATTTGTCCAGAAATTTCAGCAAAGAAACTAACCCAGTGTGACCCATTAATGAGCTCTTAAATCACAAGGAAATTATACTGTAGGTTTTAAACCGATCCCTAAAATCTGATAGCTATGCCATAACTGCACACAAGCTTATAGTAAACAGAGCATTAACGTGGCTTGGTTTGGACGCTAATATAGTTAACTGAAATAGCTTTAGAAGGTCACAAAGTTCTAAGACCATGCATTCAAAGTCCATGAAGTTCAAAGCAAGAGTTACTGATGGTCTAACCTATTGAGAATTGCTTGTCACTCGGCAGTTGTTACAGCTGCAACTGACAAGTGGAAGTAACGATTTTACTGAACTTTTTTGATAGTGCTATTCTGATGACAAACAGGTTCACACTGACTTATATAGATATTTTGTAGAATGTTGGTAACCAAACATACTGGTAAAAATATACTGTGGAAGTTAATGGCTACAATGAACTGTTTGGTTACCAACATTCTTCAAAAAATGTCATTTTGCATTCAACCAAAGATAAAAAATAAAGGTGCTTCACAATGCCATAGAAGAACTTTTTGGTCTAAATGGTTCCCATAAAGAACCTTTGACTGAATGGTTCTTTGTGGAACCAAAATGGTTCTTCTATGGCATCGCTGTAATGAACATTTACATTTAGTCATTTTGCAGAGGCTTTTATCCAAAGCAACTTACGATTGGGGGATGCATAAAGCGATTCTTCTTAAAGAGGCAAACAGACACAGGAAGTGCTTGTAATACCAAGTTTTAGACATTGTTAAAATAAGTACAAGCTAGAAAGAGAAGGAATAAATAAAGATCTTTTTTTTTTATGATGATGAAGCCAAGTAGTTTCGAAAGAGATGAGTTTTCAGCTGTCACTTGAAAATTGTCAGGGATTCAGCATTCCTGATAGGGGTGGGAAGATCATTCCACCAGCCAGGAATGAACAAGAACGAGAATATTCTGGAAAGTGATTTTGAATGAAAAAAAAAATTAAATTATGTATGGAGACAAGGTTCTTTAAAAGGTTCTAAAAGGTTATTTAGATAAAGAACCTTTTATTTTTAAGAGTGTACAGGTTTGGAACAATGTGAGTAAATGATGACAATTTTCATTTTTGGGTGAACTATCCCTTTATATCAAGTCACCTTCTGCAGCACTTTATACAATGCAGATTGTGTCAAAGCAGAGATAAACAGGAAAACATCAGAATCAGTTATGCAAACTCAACTATGGAGACTTTTGCTGTAAAGCAGCTCTTAAAGACAATAGTGTCATTATTTATCTCAAGTCAGTTCACTTTTGATTCAGGGGTAGATCCATAACCATTGGAAGTTCATCAGTTTGAAATGAGCTCAATTCAGCTATAAGCAGATCTACAAAAGGGAGCAATGTAGAAATTCAGTTCAAGTCAGATCAGTGATGTTTAAATTCGGTTTATTACCAGTTTTGATGTTGAAAAATGTGATTCAGCGTTCTTTCTGCCAATGGAAGCCCATTTGCGTCTCTGTAACTACATACCAATAACCACTTAAAAAAACTTCAGCATTCACTGAGCATGGCTTTTTGGTTGCTAAGGTTTAACACTCAAGCATTGCGACAATGAGGTTTTCACAGGCAAGCACCATTTAAAATCTAGCTCTGGTAATACAAACATACACGTAATGTAATTAGTACACCCACAATTAAATCACAAGAACATCATGGTTACAGACAGAATTAAACATTGACAAAGGCGCTACATTTGTTTAACATTCTGGTTAATTATAACATTTCATCACACATGGTTTTACTCTCAGTATGAATCCAGTCTTTATTAACGTGTGTCTCAAATGCTCTGACATAAGCTACAATATTCATGTCATATTAACGCCATGCCTTCTTCCTAATTTTATCAGTCGCCGAACAATTTACATTCATTAAGCACGCAATTCCATTGAGTACGTCACACGCGGCTCTGAATGCTTCTTGACAGATGCTGCTATACTTATCAGATGCTCTGAGTTTTGCCAGGCATCACCCCCACCGTTCAAATACTGCGAGGAGACACCTGTCAGATTGTCTGTCTAAAACAAATTTGCCATCAGAAAGGTAATGAAAGCCTCATGAAGTTAATGTTTAAAGATAGATTACATATTCCACCACCACCGCTCTGTGATGCGTCACCATCAACAGGGTGTAAAGAGGAATTTATTCCCACGTGTTGATTGGAATTTGTGATGCTCACACATTCGAACACATGCAGGTCTGGGTGTGTGATCTTTATATGCCTGTTCATGTTATTTTGCCAGCATATGTGTGTGTACGTGTGATACAGCAACACTTTGCATACGCTTAGACTCAGTTGCATTTGTGAGGCATTTGAAGCGTGACTGTTGAACATAGACACGGGGGTGAGAGTGTTGTTCCAGGGAGCCATTTCTTGTTGAAAGTGAAGGAAAGAAAAACAATTCCCCTGTGTGTAGGAGAACCGACCGCTTTCACAGGATCTCACCAATTCAACAGTTCATATTTTGTTTTTGGTGAACATGTTGGATGGCAGATAATGTGGAAGGCGGTGACTAAGTGGTTTGAAAACTGGTCCCAGATGCCCAAATGGGCCTAGCATTTAATCTGTCTTAAACCCTGAACTCATTCTGCAATTGATGCTTCTTGACCTCTTCTCCAGGGGTCACTGAACGGTAGCTGACCCTTTACTCTGTCACCCAGCAGCATGATAATTACATTTCATTGATTTCATTATGATTTCATTACCAATACTGTCAGGGACACCACCGGACACAGATGCAGGTTTCAGTATGCGACCAATTTATTTAATAAGTCCAAAAGAAACTTCCTCAAACGAACAGAAAAAGGCCGGGAAATAAATGAAAATAGTCCAACAGAAAAATCAGAGGCTTCAATGTCCTTGCGAAACCACCCGGCAGGGGGCGCCCGAGGGGCGCGGCCGCGTAGAGAACGGAGAGGGGAGGAAGACACATGAGAACCGACATCAGAGCGGACCGAAAAAACTTCTGCGGAATGCAGATGCCTCGTCTGGGAAATGAGGAAGGGGAAAAAAAAATAGAAAGAACAAAACAACTGGTGGCAGAAAAACCTGACAAGGACCGACACTGGCACGACTAAACAAGGCTAGACTGGAGCGGACAGAGTGGCTGTACATTGACTATTGGCGTGCAACGATCTGGCACCAATTGGCACGAAAGACGGAAATAAATACAGCGAGAGATGAACAGACATTGAATTCAGGTGAGCGGAGTCAAACAATTAGGAGCGGAAGAGGTAGTAACGAGGGGGGGGGGGGGAGGACGCCACAGAAGGGTGCATGGCGAACGATCAAAACAAAACACCATGTGCGCAGATGCAGACATATACAGAACACGCACACCGAAGAACAGGGTGATCAGACAGAAGACATGACAGTACCCCCCCTCCGACGGACGCCACCAGGCGCCGCAGAAAGGGGCTCACCTCGTCGCCGATAGAAGTCCTCGACCAGTGTCCGATCCAAGATGTCCCGGGCCGGAATCCAGCTCCTCTCCTCTGGACCATAGCCCTCCCAGTCCACAAGATATTGAAAGCCCCGACCCCTACGTCGGACATCTAGCAACTTCCGCACCGTATAGACCGGGGAGCCATCCACTAGACGGGGGGGGAGGGGGGGTTGGGGCAGAGGGAACAAGAGGGGAATGCAACACAGGTTTAACCCTGGAAACATGGAAAACAGGGTGCACCCGACCAAGCGTGGTAGGGAGCTTGAGCCGCACCGCCGCTGGACTCAGGACCTTGGTGATCCGGTATGGGCCAATGAACCTGGGTGCCAACTTACGTGAGGCTACCCTGAGAGGCAGGTCCTTGGTGGAGAGCCATACCCTTTGACCACACACGTAACGGGGAGCAGGAGTCCGGTGACGATCGGCCGCTGCTTTGGTCCGCCTATTAGCCTGGGCCAAGGCCGCCTTAGCCCTCTTCCAGGTGCGTCGACACCGTCGGACAAGAGCCAAAGCAGACGGGACCGCAGCTTCGGGTTCCTGTGTGGGAAACAGGGGGGGTTGATAACCGACAGAACACTGGAATGGGGGACATACCTGTGGCAGAGGCCGGAAGGGAATTATGGGCGTATTCTACCCAGGACAGCTGTTGACACCAGGAGCTCGGATTGTGGGATGCCAGGCAGCGAAGAGTACGTTCCAAATCCTGGTTTGCTCGCTCTGACTGCCCGTTGGTCTGGGGATGGAATCCTGATGACAGACTCGTAGAGGCCCCGATCTGCCGACAGAACTCCCTCCAAAACCGGGAGACAAAACTGGGGACCCCTATCAGAGACCACGTTGACTGGAAGACCATGAATCCGGAACACGTGATCAATCATCACCTGAACAGTCTCCTTGGCAGAGGGGAGCTTGGGAAGGGGAATGAAATGGGCCGCCTTGGAGAGAAACGGTCCACCACCGTGAGAATGACGGTGTTACCCTTAGATTCAGGGAGGCCAGTGACAAAATCAAGGGCCAAATGTGACCAGGGGCGAGACGGGATGGGCAACAGGTGGAGCAGACCAACGGGAGGCGCATTGGAAGTCTTGTTCTGAGCGCACACAGAGCAGGCAGCCACAAACTGCCTGACATCCTTGGCCATGGATGGCCACCAGAATCGCTGACGGATGGGCAGCCAGCGACCTCCGGACTCCTGGATGACAGACCAGCCTGGATGAGTGACCCCACTGGATTACTTCAGAGCGCAGCTTGGTGGGAACAAATAGATTACCCGCTGGAACCCCCTTCGGCACAGGCCCCTTAAGTAGGGCCTCCTCTACTCGTCTCTCGATGCCCCAAGAGAGGGATGCCACCACCACCTCTTTGGGCAAAATGGTGTCAGCTGACTCCTCCTCCCCAGGAGCCTCAAAGAGACGAGAAAGAGCGTCGGGCTTAACATTTTTGGACCCGGGCCTGTAAGACAGGGTGAAATTGAACCGGCCAAAGAAGAGGGCCCAGCGAGCCTGTCGGGAGCTCAGCCTCCTGGCCAAACGGATATACTCAAGGTTTTTGTGATCCGTCCAGACCAGGAAGGGCCGAGCTGCGCCCTCCAACCAGTGACGCCACTCCCCCAAAGCCAGCCTGACCGCCAACAACTCCCGATTACCTATGTCGTAATACCGTTCTGGGGAACTCAGGCGGTGGGAGAAGAAGGCACAGGGATGCACTTTCCATCCTTTTTTGTGACCTCTGAGATAGGACCGCGCCTACACAGACATCAGAGGCATCCACCTCAACAATGAATTGACGTTCAGGGTCTGGAATAGACAAGACAGGAGCAGAGATAAACCGGGACTTTAATTTATCAAAGGCCTCCTGTGCCCCAATATTCCACTTGAACGATACCTTGGGAGAGGTGAGTGCCGTTAAGGGTGCAGCAATCTGACCAAAGTTCCGGATGAACCGCCGATAGAAGTTGGCAAAAACCCAGGAACCGCTGCAGAGCCTTACGAGAGTCAGGAGCTGGCCACTCGGCAACGGCCCTTACCTTACATGGGTCCGCTCTGATCTCTCCCGCAGAAATAACGTACCCCAAGAACGGAACCGACTGGGCATGGAAGACGCACTTCTCCGCCTTGACATAAAGCTGGTTCTCCAGCAGCCGTTGTAGCACCTGGCGAACATGCTGAGTGTGTACCTGCAGAGATGGGGAAAATATCAATATATCATCAAGATACACAAAGATGAAGCGATTCACCATGTCTCTCAACACGTCGTTAACCAGGGCCTGGAAGACAGCTGGGGCATTGGTCAGACCAAATGGTAGGACCTGGTACTCAAAGTGTCCCGTGGGTGTGTTGAAGGCTGTCTTCCACTCATCCCCCTCACGTATGCGAATTAGATGGTAGGCATTCCGGAGGTCTAGCTTGGTGAAGACCTTGGCTCCCTGCAATAGCTCAAAGGCAGACGACATAAGAGGCAAGGGGTACCTGTTCTTAATAGTGATGTCATTCAGGCCTCGATAATCTATACAAGGATGCAGGGAGCCGTCCTTCTTCTTGACAAAGAAGAACCCAGCACCTGCAGGAGATGAAGAGGGTCGAATGAGACCGGCTTTGAGGGATTCATTAATGTACTTGTCCATGGCCTCTCTTTCAGGACCTGAAAGGGAAAACAAGTGACCCTTGGGCGGAGAAGTGCCTGGGAGGAGCTCGATGGCACAATCGTAAGGGCGATGTGGAGGTAAGGAGGTAGCCCGGGACTTGCTAAACACCTGGCACAAGTAGTCGTGGTACTCCACCGGGACCCCATTCAAATCAGCAGCCTCCACCTGCAAGACAGGACACACAGACACCGGAAAAGAGGCAGTACCCAAGCAAGACGCAAGACAAAACTTACTCCAAGACAAGACAGAGTTGCTAGACCAATCCACGTGAGGGCCATGTTGCACCAACCACGGGTGCCCCCAATACTATGGGGGCACTCGGGGATTCAATAAGGTACAGCGTGGTTACCTCACGGTGATTGCCTGAGACAATAAGATTGACAGGAGGAGTAGCATAGGAGACAGTAGTAATTAAGGTGCCATTCAAGGAACGGGCAGGAATAGATTCAGGAAGAGGAATGGCAGGAGTCCCCCACCGGGTGGCTAGAGAGACGTCCATAAAGTTGCCCTCTGCTCCTGAGTCAACCAGTGTCGCGCAAGAGTTAGAAACATCACCAAACTGAATAGAGGCAGGAAGGAGAGTACGAGAGGAGGGAGAATTCAATAAAGGGGTAACGCTCACCAGGATCCCCCTCTTTACTGGCGAGCCTTGACTTTTAGCGGGCAGCCTGCTGCGAAGTGACCTGATTTACCGCAATAAAGGCACAGCCCTAGGGCGAGGCGTTGCTGCTTTTGTTGTGGAGTGAGGCGAAGGCGCCCCACCTGCATAGGCTCAGGCTCAGTGGAGGAGACATTCAGGGAGTCTGTGGGGGAAACAGGAGATGACTCCTCCGTCCTCCAGGACGGACGAACTGCCAGGCGCTGGCGGCGGCGGCGAAGACGACCCTCGATCCGCAATGCCATATTGATAAGGTCATCAAAGTCACATGGCAAGTCCTGAGTGGCCAGCTCATCCTGGATGTCATCCTCTAGCCCTGCACGGAACATAGCTCGACAGACCTCCTCATTCCAGTCACAGGTAGCTGCCAGAGTCTTGAAATGGATAGCATAGTCAGTCACTGAGCGACCCGCCTGACGGAGCCGTGCTAGCTGGTCGGCCGCTTCCTCCTGACCTCTGGCAGAGCGGTCAAACAGCCTCTCCATCTCCTGGCGGAAAGCTTTGAAGGATGCACAACAGGGAGCCTGAGTCTCCCAGACGGATGTTCCCCAGTCTCTAGCCTTTCCAGTTAATAGAGTTAATACAACAGCCACTTTGGACTCCTCAAGTGCGTATGTGCGTGGCTGCAGGGAAAACACCACGGAACACTGGGACAAGAAGGCCCGGCAGGAGTTGGGGGTCCCCATCATAGGGTGGTGGGTTATTACATCGGGGCTCCGGCTCATGGCGAGGAAGCTGGTGAACTGCACCACCCTGTGCGGCTTCTCGTTTGCAGCTCTTGGATGCAGGTGGTCAGCTCAGCCACTTGGTTTGCTAGGAAACTCCACCTCCCTTGTGGTGTTCGTCAGTCTGGCTTCATGCTGGCCCAAAAGAACGCCCTGCTGGGTGACTGCGGTTCTGACCGGATCTGCGCCTTCTGTGTCCATCTTGGCCAGATCGTTCTGTCAGGGACACCACCGGACACAGATGCAGGTTTCAGTATGCGACCAATTTATTTAATAAGTCCAAAAGAAACTTCCTCAAACGAACAGAAAAAGGCCGGGAAATCAATGAAAATAGTCCAACAGAAAAATCAGAGGCTTCAATGTCCTTGCGAAACCACCCGGCAGGGGGCGCCCGATGGCGCGGCCGCGTAGAGAACGGAGAGGGGAGGAAGACACATGAGAACCGACATCAGAGCAGGGGGCAAGGAAGTCGACCGGAAGTTGAAGTCGGCCGCGTGCCGCCATCTTGTAGCAGAACTTCACTTGCGTTAGCATCCCATTGACTCCCATTCATTTTTGCGTCACTTTGACAGCGAATAACTTTACATCTGAGGCGTTTTTAAAGACTCCATTTGTCCATTATTTATTTCTAAAGATACACGACAATGTATAAAGGGCTCCATTACTTTCTATGTTACATTATGGCCCCGTAGAAACATTTTTTGTAAAAATAGGCTAACGATTGCGTCATAACCACTCGACTCTCTGTCGCACAGTAGAGAAATTACCGTACAGACAGGAGGAGAAGCTCGCAGGCAATCGGGGAGACGTCAAGAGATATGGCGTACTGGCGTTACATTTTAAAATACTATACAAAATAATTAATCAGAATACTTACTCCTGCTCACTCACGCCAAAGAACTCCCCGCTCAAGCTCGCCGTCTCTGCAAGATTAACGATAGCAGTTTGCACGCACAGCTACTAGAAGGTTTACATCTGTCAGACAGGTTGCTGACGTCATCAAGCTTAGTTTGAGTCTGCGCGTCAGAAACGGAAGTTCTAAAAATCGCTAAAAACGGGCTTCACTTGTCTCAATTGAGTTCCAATGGGGTCGCTGTGTCCATTTCTTTTACTGTCTATGCATCAGAGCGGACCGAAAAACTTCTGCGGAATGCAGATGCCTCGTCTGGGAAATGAGGAAGGGGGAAAAAATAGAAAGAACAAAACAACTGGTGGCAGAGAAAAACCTGACAAGGACCGACACTGGCACGAATAAACAAGGCTAGACTGGAGCGGACAGAGTGGCTGTACATTGACTATTGGCGTGCAACGATCTGGCACCAATTGGCACGAAAGACGGAAATAAATACAGCGAGAGATGAACTGACATTGAATTCAGGTGAGCGGAGTCAAACAATTAGGAGCGGAAGAGGTAGTAACGAGGGGGGGGGGACGCCACAGAAGGGTGCATGGCGAACGATCAAAACAAAACACCATGTGCGCAGATGCAGACATATACAGAACATGCACACCGAAGAACAGGGTGATCAGACAGAAGACATGACAAATACACTATTGAAAATATCATGTGATCTGAATGTAAATGCTATTTTATTCTACAGTGTAAAAAATAAATCTGTATGGAGGAATTAAGTAACCAATAAATAAATAAATAAATATTTCACCTTGCAATCAAAATGTAAACTTATTACTTTTATTGGTTGTTTTTCCATTAAATTTTATTTGCATTGCAGGAAATTATTTGTATTGCAGGGAAATTATGCCAAAAAGGCAACAACAGCATAAGAATCTTAATGGCACAAATTCTTTTGGTTTTGGGGTAAAATATGACATGGATATGTTCTTGACAGATTCACACATACAGGCAATATTTTGTATTGTGAAGATTTCCTGTATATGGTAAACAATGTATATACATTTAATCTTTTGGCAATCAGTAAGTTTGGGAACTGCCTCTGCATGTTGCAAATGATATTTGTCAAAACACAGATGGAAGATCATGATGACTTAAAGCATCCCAAAAACCCAGCCCACCGAGTCTATAAATTCAGTTTAGCTTATTACATTACCATTGTATAAGAGCAATGATGATTGTATACAAAAAAATGCTATTAGATTACAATGTGAGCATGAGGGTGGATGAATTGTTGAGAGTGTGCAATCTGCATGTTTGAAGCATCTTTGTGAAACAAAGCCCCCTCAGCCTCTGGGGAGTTGACAGCAGGAGAGGATCTCATGAGACACTTCAAAGATTCTTCTCACTGGTCACTTACTGAGAATGAGACAGATCAAACGTCCCTCAGTAGAAATGAGAGTGAGAGAGAAAGAGAATGGCACAATATTTCTTTACAGTATGTGCAAATCCCCAGGGGTTCCCGCTCCTGTTGTAGATGACCCCCAATGGGCAAACACTATGTGTATGTGTGTGCGATGTTTGTGTGTTGCGAATATCAAAGAGGTCATGTGGCTACATCAACTCTAGCTCTGCACATATGTTAGTCTTTCTGGTGTGGACCATCACCTTTGATGGCTGATTCTAATCCACTGAGAATCGCCTGCGTCCTCGGCTCTGAACTCTCAGTCTTTGGTTCAGTGCAGTGGACATGTGAAATAAAGGTAGTATGTCTCAGGGACATCAGGCAGCTTTGTTTCTGTCTCGCACAGTATCTTGCTTGTCACCATCTTGAGTAGTGTCGTCAATCATAGTCCACCTCCCCCTCCCCAACCTAATTGCTTCTTTCTGTTCACCCCCTTACATCCATCCAACACCGTCCTCCCTTTTCTCATCCCTTGTCTTCCATGTATTTCTTTGTCTTCATCACTGATCATCTGCTAGCATGACTGTTAAAAGATACTTTGGCAAAACGCCATATCAGTCATTATATAAATATGACCAAAAAAGGGACAGTTTCAAACAAGAGATGGATGTTTTTTTTTTTAGCTCTGTTAAAATGCCATTACTCCAAGTTATTCTGGAAAAAATCAAGCTTCTGAAGCAAAAAAAAAAAAAAAAAGAAAAAGAAAAAGAAAAAAAAAGATTTCTTCAAATGTAGTCATTTTTGGATGTAAGAGCTTTGGAAGTTAATGTTCATGTTTTGTTTTTTGCACATTCTTCGTTTCCTTTAAAAAAAAAGAAAGAAAACGAGGATGAAGATTAGCATATTAATTTCTTTATATGTGTATTGTTCAATCTGTAAAGCATTTTTACGGTTGTTTTAGGGTAAACAAAACTGTACACAGAATATAACTTTACACTGTTTAAATGATTTTTAAGCCTAAAAAAAATAAACAAAACATTATAATACACTCACTGTCCACTTTATTAGGTACACCTTACACTAGTACTGGGTTGGACCACATTTTGCCTTCAGAACTGGCTTAATTCTTCGTGGCATAGATTCAACAAGGTGTTGGAAACATTCCTCAGGGGGAAGTCGTGGCCTAATGGTTAGAGAGTTTGACTCCTAACCATAAGGTTGTGGGTTCTAGTCTCGGGCTGGCAATACCACGACTGAGGAGCCCTTGAGCAAGGCACCGAACCCCCAACTGCTCCCCGGGCGCCGCAGCATGAATGACTGCCGACTGCTCCGGGTGTGTGTTCACGGTGTGTGTGTGTTCACTGCTGTGTGTGTGCACTTTGGATGGGTTAAATGCAGAACACAAATTCTGAGTATGTGTCACCATACTTGGCTGTATGTCACGTCATGTTCACTCAGAGATTTAGTTCCACATTGAGATGGAGATTTGTCGGCTGCACATCCATGATGCAAATCTCCCATTCCACCACATCCCATAGCTGCTCTATTGTATTGAGATCTGGTGACTGTGGAGGCTATTTGAGTAAAGTGAACTCATTGTCATGTTCAAGAAACCAGTCTGAGATGATTTGTGTTTTGTGACATGGTGCATTATCCTGCTGGAAATAGCCATCAGAAGATGGGTACACTGTAGTCATAGAGGGATGGACGTGGTCGGCAACAATGCTCAGGTAGGCTGTGGCATTTAAACAATGCTCAATTGGTACTAAGGGGCACAAAGTGTGCCAAGAAAATATCCCCCACCATTACACCACAACCACCAGCCTGAACTGTTGAGACAAGGCAGAATGGATCCATGCTTTCATGTTCTTTATGCCAAATTCTGACCCTACCATCTGAATGTCGCAGCAGATATCAAGACTCATCAGACCACGCAACATTTTTCCAATCTTTTATTGTCCAATTTTGGTGAGCCTGTGCGAATTGTAGCCTCCGTTTCCTGTTCTTAGCTGACAGGAGCGGCACCCAGTGTGGTCTTCTGCTGCTGTAGCCCATCTGCTTCAGGGTTCGACGTGTTGTGTCTTCAGAGATCGTGTTCTGCATATCTTGGTTGGAACGAGTGGTTATTTGAGTTACTGTTGCCTTTCTATCATCTCTAACCAGTCTGCCCATTCTCCTCTAAACTCTGACATCAACAAGGCATTTTCGTCCACACAACTGCCGCTCACTGGATATTTTCTCTTTTTCGGACCATTCTCTGTACACCCTAGAGATAGTTGTGCGTGAAAATCCCAGTAGATCAGCAGTTTTTGAAATACTCAGACCAGCCCGTCTGGCACCAACAACCATTCCACGTTCAAAGTCACTTAAATCCACTTTCTTCCCCATTCTGATACACGGTTTGAAATTAAGCAAGTTGTCTTCACCACATCTAGATGCCTAAATGCATTAAGTTGCTGCCATGTGATTGGCTGATTAGCAATTTGTGTTACCAAGTAATTGAACAGGTGTACCTTATAAAGTGGCCGGTGTGTGTGTATGTGTGTGTACATTATATATATATATATATATATATATATATATATATATATATATATATATATATATATCATAGATGATGAAATCTAGATATAGATACAGATTTAGATCCTACACAGTAATCATGTCTGCATCATAACAGAAATTTTAATGAGCAATGTTTCAGTCAGTTGGCCTTCCTCAGGCAAACTTGAGTAGTGTGTGTGATCTATATATATATATATATATATATATATATTTATTTATTTATTTATTTTTTTTAAAGAAGAGTAGGAACAAGTGAAAATTATTTTTGTTCTAATCAACTTTATGCCACAAGTGCTGTAAACACACATTATACTTTTATACAGTCGTTTCAGTAAAGCCACACTGTAAAAATGATCGTTTTAATTATGGAAGACTCTAAAAATACTATGGTAAAAAAGCTGTTTGTTGGTAAAGAGTAAGTTTTCTTACCATATATATATGATGAAAAAAATAATAATCGACATTCCCAGAATTACCTCTTTACATTTGATTGTTTTTAGGTTTTCGTGCTACATCTTAGTTTACCTAATGTTTACTGCATTATTTTAGTGTCATTTTCGCTTATTGCTTGTGAGGAATTTGATTCATTATGTGCCTTTCTTTTTACCAGCTGTGTTGCTGTGTTGGATGTCATTCATATTTGAAAGGTACAGAGCAGCAGAAATGATTATGCAAATTTAGAAGATTTTTTTTTTTACAGTGTTATACTGTAAAATGTACAGCTTGCTCTGTATTGTTGTTAACTATTGTACTGTATTTTTACACAATTAATCCTTGAACCACAGCTGTCAGTTTAGTTTTGTAAAAACAACAGAATTTTTCTTACAGCGCATGCTGACTCTGGCTCCCACACTGTAGATAAATAATTGTCTGCGGAACATTTGGGGAAGTGCCTCTGTTGTTTTCTAGTGTGTATGGTCTTGTAAGGTGGGATACTGTGGCAAGGCAGGCCAGTAAGTGTCTCCCTCCTGCTGTGAGAGGCAGGAGGAATGAATCCCTCTTCTGCCCAGAGCAGATGTTTCCGCTGCTTTAACAGATTTAGACACACCTGCTGCCTTCAGCTTCAGTTCAAATTAAGGTGAGACCGGGCTGCATTTTAGATCTCCTGAAGTTCCTCCATGTTGTCTGGAGACTAGTTAGAAGGCGATCTATTTCTGTGTATCTACCTGGATGTGCTTCAGCTGGGTCTCACCATGGTGACGCTCATCACATCATGCTGTAGAGCAGAATTAGAAAATAGATATTCCCACAAGAGTGCTGTGATTTTGCTTATTACTGTCTCTAAAATGTCCTTTTTTCATGAGTGTAGAGATAATAGTACTGCAGTTTGTGCAACTGGAGCAGAATCAAAGATTATAGTTATTAGATCATTATTTATAAAACTGCTTCTTTCTCATTATAATACACTGATGTTAAGTGATGGATGATTGTGAAATAATTGCATGTCATGTAGTTTACAATTAGAGTCTACTGAGTTCATTTTAACGCTGCTTAAATTTAATGATTAAGTATTGTATTGTGTTTCCTTTCTGTTTTGTAAATGTAACCAAACATCTGACAGTCCTGTAGGCAGGTCATTGTCAGGTGCCATTTGTGACCCCATGAGCCATCAGACCTGATATAATCATCACTGAA
This sequence comes from Cyprinus carpio, assembly GCF_018340385.1. NCBI lineage: Eukaryota > Metazoa > Chordata > Actinopteri > Cypriniformes > Cyprinidae > Cyprinus > Cyprinus carpio. Next base: position 7,485,463 of record NC_056603.1, read on the forward strand.
TTTACTGACATTATTTGACTGATGTGATTTTTTTTTTTTTTTTTTTTTTTAAAGAAAATGTACATTGTTTCAGTGGTTTATTCTTAATCATAATATCAATCAGTTTACATGGCCACATTCATCATTATTATATTTTAATGGATTATTGAATTAGAAAAAAAGTATTGTACCCAAGTTTTGCTTTTATTGAAATAAATTTCACTTCATAGGCATGTACACTGTAAAAAAAAAAAAAAAAAAAAAAAAAAAAAAAGAAGACTATTCAAGTTATTATTAGTGTACTTTTTACAAGGTCTTTCAACTTCAAATTTTCACCTTTAATTCAATCTGTTACTTGCTGTTTCTTTGTAATTAGTTGGAAAATTTAATGTCTAAGTGAAAATTAAGAATTTTTTTTTTCTGTGTATTTTCGGAGAAAATATGGTTTTAAAAAATGGAAAAATATTACATCACTGAAAAAATTGACAATAACCTATATGTTTGCAGTGGTATATTATTATTATACAACAACAACAACCAAAAAAAGGTCTAGAAACAGTGTAACACGTTACATTTCTATATTTATAAACATGTTACATTTTACAGGGGCATTGCACAAGATCCTGGGCCCTATGCATAGGCAGTTTTGATGGGCCCCCATGAAAATATCCAGGTAAAATAAAATATATTCCAGACTTTTCAAGGGCCCTCTCTTCCTTTGGGGCCCTGGTAATCAGTACTGGTTTTACCCCCAGTCTAGCGCCCCTGTATATATATATATATATATATATATAACGTAAACCCTAATCTTTGTCTATTTACAAATATATGTTATGCTGTTATAAACAATATTTTATGGTTACATATGGTTATTTATTTTTAATTCCTGACTTTTTAGGGGCCGTTTTCCTGAGAATGACGAGTGCAATCTTTTGGGTACCAAAGATGCGCGTCTCCATCACCCTTCGCGCAACATGGATATGTAAGAAGATCCCCCATCATCCAGCGCGGTTGAGATCGTGTGATGGTGAACAAGAGGGGCTTCTGCCACTTTAATATGCCCTGACGTCATTCTGATGCAGGACTGAGGATGACCTCGTGCGCGAGGAAGGGGAGAGAAACCAAACGTATCATATCGTATAAAATTCAGCCTTGGCTTTCTTGCAGCTCTGCGCACGTTATACGTCGGGGTCTGTTAGTGTCGTGTCCAGCAGAGCTGTATCACACAGGAATGCAGGGATGCTGAGAGGCCGGCGCGTGGAATGCGCGCGTAGTCACAGCAACAGAGCAGCTTGGATACAGAGCGCGTGAACGCGCATGAGAGAGAGAGAGAGAGAGGAGAGGAGAGAGAGAGAGAGAGAGAGAGAGAGAGAGAGAGAGAGAGAGAGAGAGAGAGAGAGAGAGAGAGAGAGATGGGCAATCAGAAACCTCACAGCATCTCTCCCGTCGCTCCCGGGATCACGGGGAAACGACAGCGGAGCCAGTGAGCACCACTACCGCCCTCAGCAGCTGGAATCAGACGCTCGAGACGCTGACAGATTAAACACCAGACTTCCCTACAAAAGTCAGCGCGTTACGTCGGCGTTTGTTCCCGGAAAACCGAAAGAAATCACCTCAGATACGCTTAAACGGAAAGGGAGTGTTGATTAGACTCATAGAGGGGGGAAAACAGGTCATAGAAGTGAATTTGTGTTTGTTGTTTCGTTTCCCCCCATATGCGCTATAATGGGAGAAGCCGGCGGTCGTTTCCAAACGAGCTTTTCAACGGACAAATTCAACTAGACTTCATTAAGACGCTGTGTTGATCCAGCTACAGTTCTTCACTTTTGAAACCGTTTCCTCTGAATCTGTTTTGTGTCTGGGTGTTGTCGGGAGAAACCGTGAGACATTTCCTGCTGTTCCCGGACAACGGAGAATCTTTTGGTTTATCCCGAGCTCAGGCTGATGGAATTGCGCTGAGCAACGCTTAAGAAAACGAGGAAATACCCACAGAGCTCCAGTACACCGACCCCTGATTCCTGCCTGCGGCTCATTCCTAGGTAAAGGCACTTCTGTGGAAAATAACTCTTACTGTTTGTTAGGCTGTTGTGTAGGAAGCAGGGTTTCCATTTGCAAAGTAGCCTACATAAAATGTTGTTGGGATAAGGGGAAGTAACAGGAGCGCTTTTTGCTGTTTAAACTGCGTGGTGCTGCTACCTGTTCAGGAGCTTTTTCCGAAATGCAGAGCGACAGGCGCTTCATCCGCGCGCGTTTCAATTGGGGCATAACGGGCACGCGCGCGGATGGTGCTGTAGCGTGCATGAGTGTGTGTGTCGGGATATTAAACGTGCATATTGACCCATTTTAATACTTAAAAAATGCTTTAAATTTGTCTTTCCTTTCTGGCCAGGGCAGATTCATATCTATGTCTGTACAAATTCCCTCCAATTCCGAAGCACTGTTTTCACACATTTGTTTTAACTGTTTATTATTATTATTATTATTATTATTATTATTATTATTATTATTATTATTATATCCCAAACATTGACGTAATATACCCATATTTATTTTCATATAACTTTCATATAATATGTCATGTGCAAAGAGTACCTACCTCACTGAGTTGTAAAACCATTTGGAAACATGGACTTTTCAATTCTTTCCAGGAATTTATTGTGGTTAAATAAACTCTTTCTGATTCATTTACTGTATATGCCATCCCATCACCCACCCCAGCATTTTAAATGCAAATTCAAAACAGCAAATAGATTTGGAATCAAAAATGCATAAGCTGATCAGTCTAAAATCATGTTTTTCATATATTAGTTTTTTTGTAATGTAGGCTAGATATGGGTACCATATATGTATGTGTGTATAGGTATATATATATATATATATATATATATATATATATACTGTATATATATATATGTGTGTGTGTGTGTGTGCGTGTGTGTGTGTATACTGTATATCATATAACATATATCATCTAGTATTCATTAGAATAATCACAAATCCAATTCAGAATCCAGATGTGAAATTTGTATTTTTCATTTAACTCTGTTTTTTTCTCTTATAAATCCTTTATATTTGCATAAAGAAGCATACATGTTTTCTGTTAAATGTTTATTCATGTATGGTAGTAATTCTCCCCATGTAGACAATGTACATTTTTATTAAATTGGTGTTACAACACTGCTCGGTCTTCCCTCATTTTTTTTTCTTAGTGTATTTGAAAATGCTTTGACGTCATAAAGCACGAAAATTAGATTATCAAAGAATCACTCCGGCCCACAGCATCCTTCTCTGTAATCCTGCAACACACACACTTACACACACAGTGAAACATAAACCTATCACCGTATATCAAAGACAAGTAATCGCTGGTTCACTGATGTGCCGAACATCTGATGGGTGGAGAGGTCGAAGCAAGAGCAGCAGTTACCACACACACACACACACATAGTCTGAAAGAATGGGCCACATTTATATGCTATCCTAGTATGGCCATTCCAAACCTAGTGGATAGCAGAATTGAGAAGACACAGAAGCGCTCTGTTCTGTGAGCAGGGAATGCTGAGCTCTCTCTCTCTCTGGCCCAAATAGCAGATATGGAGCTCACTGTGTCATTTGGGAGCAGGCTAATGGATGGAAGCAACTGTGTGTCTGTCCTGGTGTTGGACTGATTTGTTACTGTAGATGTTCACTTTTCCTGTAACAATAAGTTTCATCTTCACTATAGTGAAACACAATCATAAGGCAGTTTCAACATACTTTTGGCCATCTTCAAGAGCATATTTGTGTACAGTAGTGCAATATGTGGACGTGTCATTTCAGCTTTTTGCTGTGTGTGTGTGCGTGCGTGTTAGCAGCAGCACCAGACAGCATGTCTTGTTTATTCATGCAGAAGCGTCGGATCAATGAGCCCTAATTGATTTCAATGAACTGATTAAAGACAGGGAGGCAGGAGGCCACATCATTGGAGGATATATGAGCATGTGTGCATGTGCTTTATGTGTTTGATGACTTGCTGGAGTATAGACTTTGTGATCTCACAAGATGGAGAACCCAAACATATGGGTGTAGATGCACACAGAAGTGTGTGAGTGTGTGTGTGTGTGTGTGTGTGTGTGTGTGTATGTGTGTGCTGTCTCGTACCCTGTAACAGATGGGCTGAACTGAGCCAGATATGGAGTTGGACATCAGGCTCTTGAATCTCCATGTGTTCATCTGATAGTTACTGATTTCTCTGTAGTCTATTACTAGGACTGCGTACGCAATATTTACCTCACTGTTCCTTCACTTTGCCCGGAATCTGTTCATTAAGAACAGCTCATCGGATTCGTTTATGCTCGGATGGGGCTGTGAGATAGGCTGTATGTGTTTGTGTGGTATTGTCATGGATGAATTAAGCCGGGGGATAAAAGGTGGTGCTGTCAAAAGGTCAGATTTGATGGTTTCTCCTGGTTTATGTTATTTCTATCCACTTTTGTTATGTGTGGTGCTTTCATCTACAGAACCTATCCAGGTGTTTAGTGGTCTTGGATCAGAGCCTGTGTGATGCTCAGATGTAAGGTATAGATTGAGGGGGAAGGTGAACGAGATAAAAGCAGGATTCTCTCACAAACATATACACACACACATCCTGGATTCTCTCTGGTCATGCATCCCAATGCTTTAAGTCAATGCTGGCCATCATGTCACCACTCGGCAGCCATTTTAATGAGATCTGTGTCCTCACTAGGGTGTGATGGTCCTCCTGTCTCCTCTGGTTTGTGTTTCCCTTCCTCCCTCTTCGATAGATTGTTCTATTCTTTTTGTTCATAGCACCTCACTTATCTCTTTCTCATAGGCTCTGGTTTTAAGGTTAGAGGAAGGTCAAATGCTCAAAAGAATCACATTCTCTCACACGGCTACCATGGTGTGTGAAGTATACTCGAACATCGGTGTTATAAAACAGACCAGTGAAGAGGGCCAAGCGGATTAAAGACATGAATGAAACCATTGGACACACACTCGTATTCACATCCCTCAGTGTGTGAGGCACCTGTTGGGTTTTAAGACTTAAAGGTGATGTGTGAAGTGTAGCAGCTTTGTAGAAATTCAATGTTCCTAAACAGAATTCTGTTAAATGGATTTCTGTTTTTGAAAGAAGTCTCTACACTCACCAAGGCCGAATTTGTTTGATAAAATTAAAAACAGTAATATTGTGAAATAATATTACAATTTAAAATAACTGTTTTCTATTTTAATATATCTTAAAATGTAATTTATTCCTGTGATGGCAAAGCTGAATTTTCTGCATCCATTACTCCAGTCTTCAGTGTCACATGATCCTTCAGAAAACATTCTAAAATGCTGATTATGAAACTCAAGAAAAGTGCTTTTTCACCAAAATAATTATATGACCAAAATCACGATACTGTATAAGTCATTTCATTTCACAGTAACAATATATATCATGATATAGTTAGTTTGGCTTTAAATAAGGTTTTTATGATATAAAAATTTTTGATACCATAGAAATTTCTTAATTTTTGTCACAAAAAAAAACTAATACATAATTAAATATAGAAATTAAATGTATTTTTCTTCTTATTAAAGTTACAAAAGTGATCTAGTCAAGAGCAGTGAGAGATTTTATCTCTTCTGTTGTTTGATTAACATGAATGACAAAAAGCAGAAATATTAGACTGCTGTCACTTTAAGAGCTTCCCGGATCCAATGTACTGTTACACATGTGTTTTCTTTCTCAGCTGTTTGCTTTCACTTAATATTAGTAATATTAAATTACTCTGTTTATGAGGATGCTTGCAAAGATGGGTTTTTTGACACATACTAGTATGTTCTTAACCCTTCAAGGCCTATAAAGTGGCAAAAAATAACCCGCGCTCTATGAGCACCATCTTCACAGGCACGCATCTTTCAGACAGTGTGCATATATAGCGAAATTAGTTCTCTTTCGCTGCTGATTGCATTTCACTGGCTTAAAATCACTTGTTTTTAAACCGCTATGATTACAAACACACACAAATGTCAAGTTTCTGTGACACATGAGTGTGTAACCGTGATAGAGACAATAGTCCAAAAGCTCTGTCGGTTCTATCAAATATCTACCTGTTAATCATGTCTACCAGTATATTGCCCACCCCTAACGTATATATAATGGGTTTCCCAGACGGTTCTACCGCCCACATTGTCTCCCAGGAAATTGCTTACTTTAAGCTGTCTCTGCATTGGGATAGAAATATTTTAGTATCAAAAAAATACACACTTCACTTTTAACACAAAGTTTATTATGGCAGATTTGTCAGCTCCCAGAGTGTGTTTGACAGGACCAATAAACCCACAATACAAGCATACGGAGCAGCTCGCAGGTTTCCAGGGCATGACGCTGTGAAATTCATTCAGTGTTAATAAGAGCCGTCTAAAAATACAAACACTCAGGTGGGGATGGTGTTAGGTGACTTTTTTTTTCTTGTCTGTGTTTAGAAATCTGTTTAAAATGCAGTGTTTAATTCATCATCTGCTGTTTGTTTATTCTGTCTATCTATCAAATGGTAATTGTTGCAGGATTAACACACAGGTTTCGCTGAAGCATCGATAGAGACATGTCTTGATCGCATCGATCCGCATTGATATTCAGTTTAGTCACCGCCACGCATCACATGACCAGCACAGCAAGGTCATTGCTCGTCTATGGCCTGATTTCCTCTTCCTGCTGTTGAGGGGATTTGAGTAAATCCGTGTTGCACGATGACGCTCAGCTAGATTAGTATATTTATTATGTAAGACACGCACATACACACACAGACACTTGCACTTATATCTGTAATCATATTCCGTCAAATTTCGGGGATATAAATAGAAGCATTAGTTGCAAGTATGTCCTCGAATGGAATTCGTGCAATGCATTCACCATCAGAGCAGTGGGTTGAAATGCATTGAGTGGGCTATTACTCCATTTCCTTCCTGTTCTGTTAACATATGCACACACACTAACACACACAGAATGGGACTATTAAGGCAAATGGGTTCTCTTATGGCAAGTGGGCTCTGGCTACTCTTGGTAACGCTGTGAATTCTGGGAAAAAGATATAGTTTGAATATTGATGTTAATCTGGTCTGATAGACTCAATAAGATCAAGATCTAGCCATTTAATTGGTACAACAACAACTTTTCTTGATATTTCTCTCTTTGCTTCTCTGTCTGATCAGGGTGTTTGTTTAGATATGCGTGTGTGTATTTTGACTGTCTGCTGTGGATGCCTGGGTCTGTCTGTGCCCTTGTCTGAATGTTAATGTATAATAGGCGTTAGACAGCACACAGTAAGTGCCACCATCATAACGGCCAGCGATATGACAACCGACCATCATAGGCAGGTTGCCGGGGACAAAAACGAAGCATTTACACATTCTCTCTGTATTTTCTATTGCCTATTTCCCCAGCTTTTTCTCTCTCTTCCTAAAGTCAACATGAAATGGCATTTGCACTTTACTTCCATACTGTGGCATATTTCTGAGTCAAAAAGGATTTTTTAAAACAGGGGGGAAAAAATTAGATGCAGTCAAGGACCTGATTGGATTGTGAAAACAATCTGGAGGGCAGGGATTGAAAAATAAGTTGATATTAAACAAAAAATAAATAATTTCAAATTTCAGAATTTATTTTGATAATTTTTCATAATATTTTTCTTGATATATCCCAATTCTTTTTTTTTTCTGCTCTTTTATACCAATACCTCAGGTTCTTTTAGTAATATTTTAATTCGTTTCTGTGATTATGTGGTCTTATTCTCAATAGTGGTCAACTGATCTCGACCGATATTTGGCACTTTTTAATTATCGGCTTTGGCCAATCATCCTGCTTGGATGATGTGTTAGAAGCTGGTCTTTTATTTCAACAGTGCTAAAAATGCCAGCACCTGAGTGCATGGGGCTCCTGTCTAATAAAGTTCTGTCCCAACGAGATTTTTAATAAACATTTAATTTTTAATTTAATTTAATTCTAATAAACATTTAATTTAATTATGAGAAATTAACACTACATTGTGTTTATTGAAATAAATAAATAATAATGCAAAAGGAATGCCAGGTTACTGTTGGTTACAGTGTTTACTTCTATTTTATGAATGTTTTTAACAATTTATGAAAAATACTAAAATAGGTTTACAGAACCAAAAATTTGCCAACTAAATAAATCTATTTTATTTTTTTCTATTTAATCTGTTTTTTTTTTTATTCATTTCAAATTATTGTTTTATTTATCCATTTTCAATTTAGTAAATATCATATAAAATAAATATAAATTTAATTTCAGCGATAATTATACATATGTTATTATTATCTTTAAATTAAACCAATATATATTGGCTCTCAAAAATATCGGCAATAGCATCGCCCATCACAAAAATTAATATCGGTCAACCACTAATTTTCAATAGTTTAGTTATTCAAGAAGCAAGTCGTTTAAATAACTGCATGTTGCTTAAGTATAATATTATGATGTGCATTGTATCGTGAGGTAGTTGGCAACATACTTTCTCCGACTCTGCTTCTTTCTTTTAGCTTTACCCGCTCTTTTTACCCCCTCTCTTCCTCTGTGTCTAGAGGCATTTCCAGGCTGAGGACATGACTGTGTCTCTGGCTGGCTGGTTATGTAGGTTAAGGAGGGCGACAGAGGCATTGAGGACTGAGCGCTGCAGTGCTGCACTTTGGGAGGATGATGTGATGGCTAGAGCCTCTCTCTCTTATTCTCTCTCTCTCTTTCTTTCTTCTTCCTTAGAGCCCTGCTGGTCCAAATACTCTTTGCAGTGCAGGGTTAGCCACTTGACCTGTGTCAATATTAGAGCACAGCAGCTGGTCCTAGATCAGTGCAGCAGGTGTATTGGTTGAACCTGAAGTGAAAGAAGAGAGGATGGAGAATGGAGCAGCTAATCAAGGATCTGCACTCACTTCCTGATGCACTATGTACTCTTTCTGAAAGTACGCTTTTAACCCCCCTTTCTCTCTCTCTCTCTCTCTCTCTCTCTCTCTCTCTCTGTCTGTCTTGCTCTAGTGCTATGTTTCAGACTCTAGTACAGTATGCAGCTATTCTTTACTGATGAAAGTCTTGTCACAAGTTTTCTCAAGAACATAGTCTGTCATACAGTATTTCATCCCAACTTCAAAAGAGAAAAGAAAAAGAAATGTTGCATAATGTACAGTACAGTAATACATACACAAAGCATTTAAAAATTATGATTTGACAAAACAAGGATTTCATTGCTTAACTGAATATTGTGAATCATTTGTATTTTTAAAAAATTTAAATATTCATCATATATAATAAAAAAATATATAAAATAATATTAATACACAATAATAACAATGTGAATATATTTTAAAAATAAATACAATTTTCTTTTTTTTCTTCTTTTTGGAATAGGAATGAGAGCTAAAAATGGTGAAGGATTTCCAGATTGTTTTGTCTTTTAGTTCATCCTTGTTACTGTCACAATCAGCGGTAAAAAAATCCACACTGAGCCAAGACTGAGCAAAAAAGACTGAGGGAAGGATTCAGAGAGAAAATAGGAGGGAGGGAATTAAGTGAGCTCATGTCTCCAGTAAAAAAAAAAGCATGACACGGTTTTCTTGGCCGATTCAGCTTGTTGAGTTGTTCGTCTCTTCCTTCTCTTTAAGCGCTGGGCGTTGTGTTTGGTGCTCTGCCATTTTTCAGGTGAAACTCTGATTTTCAAGATTCATTCATCAGAAGGCTCTTTCTTTCCCTCAAGGCCAAATCAATTCAGTAAAAGAACAGGAAGTGGAAAAAGATAGGCGTTGGCATCATGTTAAAGGTCCAAAGTCACCTGACTCGCTAGAGTTCAGTTGTACTATAGTGTGTTAATTGCATTATCAATAGTTACTTAATTCAGAAAATTAAAAAAACAACCATTTGTTTCTTTTTGTACATTTGCTTGAACACACAAAGCTGTTGCGTAGGTGGATAATGCAAGTTTGTACGCACTGATGTCTCTGAAATTCTGTTGGATTTTTTCAGCAACATTATTGTCTGCCAGGTGAGTGTGATTGCTTACAAAATAAAAACACATTATCATTAGCAAGCACCGCTCTTAAAAAGGGCAAAAAAGCCTTTCCTCCCCAAAAAAGCCATTTACCCACACTAAGAATAATGGGCACCTGGCAGTTGGTGGTGCTTCAGATATTGCAGCTTGTTCTGCCAGCACCACCAATTTCAGAGCAACAGTCATTTGGGACAAAGTGTGCTGCTTCAGAGACACAGACATGTTAACACCCTGCTGGCCAGCGGAGGATGTTAATGTCACTCACTGACAGGCTCATGGGAATGGCACATAATATGTTGCAGCTTCTTTTTTCACAGCACATGGGATGGCATAACCCAATGAAATGGGATGACACTTATGCAACCCCACGGCTGGCTAAAACACAAGAGACAAGGGGAAGATATGAGATGGGGAAGAGTTTTTGTAAGTGGGAAGGGAAATTACGTTTGAGCTGGGGAGGGTGGAAATAAATACAAGTCAGCAGATTTCTTTTTTTTTCGAGAAGGAACTAAACATGTTTTCAAGGATCAGGCTGATTCTTTGCAAATCATGCCTCTCATCTGTGAAAAGAGGAATCTTAAGATCTTGATAGTCTCTCTCCTGCAATAAAATTCAGCCCATTTTAATTGGCTCTTTAAATTATTTTAAATCATAGTGGTGCCAAAGTTACAACCTGCGGTGATAAGTACATTGTAGAGTTTCGACCTCATTTATTGCAACTACTTATGAATAAAATCAATTTGAAACTCTTTTAATTGAGTAGAAGTGTCAGAGATGATTGTGGCAAGTTAAAGGTGAAGATGGAAAGGTTTATGATATAAAACATCTTTGTATTGATCTCGTTTTTGGAGGGAAGATTATTCTTTCTCTCACACACACCTTTATGTTGATTTGAATTATTGAAACCTTGCCTTATAAATTCCTTGTTAGTTAATCACAGAGCAGTGTTAATTTCGTTAACGAAGACGACGACGAAAAATATTCGTTAACGAACATTTTTTCTGTGACTAAGACTAGACGTTGACGAGCTAAAAATAATATCTGATGACGAAATTTATGCCGCGTTTTCGTTAACTAGACGAGACTGGACTATAATGTTATTTGAGGACTATCGGACATTCAAAATGCATCCTATAGGCTTTTGTCTTTCAAAATGTGCGTCCCTGTCATTGGATTGCGATCGGATATGGGGCGTTTGCATATCTAGTCAGTATAGCAGCCGCAGTGGATGGATAGACTAATAAAACGCGAACTAGCGATCTGAAACAATGGCCTCAGCACCCGAAGGGGTAGGGATAAGGTAACCAGACATCCCGTTTTTCCCGGGAGTCACAATTCGTTGTCGATTAATTTAAAGTTAGTGAAGGCGGGATAGGCGGAATCGTGCTGATAGAATTGCTCTCTCTCGCGCGCACGCTCCACTTCCTCAGTTCTCATATACAGCGCGCAATCAGTTCTCAACGCTCAAATACACACACAGCAGTCCAAATGTTTATCGTGTAGAGTATCTCACGTACATACAGTTGGTTATGGATTAAGTAAACGTGAACAGGTGGTTGAAAACTGAACGTGTGTCAGTATTTAATGCATGCCTTCCGATATAAAAGAGCAGCATTCCAAATTAAATACCTATCTGTCATTAATGTTAACCAACAAAAGATGTTAAATAAATGTATACATGTTAAGTAAAACCTACAGTATCTGAAAATTGAGTTTAATTTGTATCTCTATTGTATTTGTCTTATTGTGCTTCTTTAAATATATATATATAAGTTGCTCCTTTTTTCACTTAAAGGGAAAGTTCATCCAAAAATGAAAATTGTCATAATTTATTCAGGATTTTCCAAATTCTGTCGTTGATTCAAATTTCTCATAAGCTTAATTGATTTGGTCTAAAGAGAGAAGAATTAATGATTATTTTAGTTTGAAGACTACATATAAAATAGCTACCAAAATAAATTTTGGTAACTACAGTTTGGCTAAAACTATTGACTAAAAGTAGTGACTAAAAGTTGACTAAAATGCAATGACATTTCGTCGACTAAAACTAGACTAAAACTATGAAAGACTCAAATGACTAAAATGTGACTAAGACTATTAAGCATTTTCGTCTCAAGACTAAGACTAAGACTAAATCAAAAATGCCTGCCAAAATTAACACTGTCACACAGAGTAGGTTCATGCATCAAGGAAGCACAGAGGCAGCAATCTCAGAGCTTTCAAACATAATGAATCATTTGTAAGCCTTTCTTGAAGCCCATCAGATGAAATGTCAGCAGTTTAATATTAATTTCAATGCCAATGCGGCCAGTGTAAACACATTGTAATTACAGAAGACTACATTTCCCATGACCACCCCTCATTCTTGCGGATTTTCTTTGCTCTTTCACCTCTCTTCCCTCAGTCTCTCTGCTTAATTAACCATTGATCAGCATGCTCATAAATTAGGACTCCAGAGAAAGGCTTTCCAAGCTTCCTACTTCAACCATTCTTCCCTGTAATTCAATAGACAGAGCTCGAACTGCTGTTTAACCACAGATGTGTCATTTTTAATGGACCGGGGGATATTTTTCACTTCCTTAACCTTTTCTTATTGTCTTTTTAAAAACATGTTTGTTATTTGTAGATGTACTGTATGTGGTTTCCTTCGGGGCCATAAAAGGTTAATCAGCAATGTTTTCATTCATTTCTTCCACTGGGATGGAGGTCGAGCTTTGAGCTTCAGTCTAATTAGGATAGACTGGTATCCCCTCACCCAAACCAGCTCGCTTCCCACTTAACTATTAACATATTCTTCACACGCACACATACTCACACATACATGCTGTGTCAGAACCTAATGAGCCAAGCCGGTTGCTAAATGGATCAGGACCAGGAACATGTGTCTGTGGGGGCAATCAGCAGACATGATTTAGTGGGGCGAGGCTTCCCTGAGCCGCCGAACTCCGGGTTTAATGCTCAGATGTCCTAAGAGGGGACTACAGCCCTGTGAAGCACATCAGCATGTCCATTTCACCATATCTCTAATAAGCTAAATGCATCACAGTGTTGCTCTGATGTATGGAGGAGTTATTTTGTTCAGTTCAGGAGGGGAAACCTCTAATGGCGGTCCGTTGTCATTGTTCAATGAGGAAAATATAATGAGTCAGGCATCCACATCATTTGTATCACCTTTCTGTAGTGCACATGCTGGAATTCTTATTTCTGTTTCTTTCTCTCCTTTCTCCTGCAGAAGGATGTTATCTGGTGTACAAATGAGGGTGGTTCAATAAAAGAGTATTGAGTTGCCTCACTCATTGATAATTGCTCCGAGCAATTGTTTAGTTCTTGAGTGTGTAACGCCACGCTTCAGTTATAGAGTAGTGATATTCCTTTAAACAATGAATAGACTTGTGTTTAGCTGTATTACTGAGATTTTACATAACATGTTTTTTTTTTGTTTTTTTTTAACTTTTTTATATTGTTCTGCTATTATGTCTTTTTTTCCCCATTTAATGAAAATATAAAGTGTGTGGTTGGGCAATGATTCTGATTTAGCTTCAGGACATTAGTCATCAAATAGCGATCCAAAATATCATCCAAAAAATGTATAACAGACTACTGAAATTCATTAATTAGTTTCATAATGTCACTTTGATTTATTTTATTATTATTATTATTATTTTGAAATCCAATAATTATTAATAACTCTCCTACAAAACATATTGTGGTTGTCACAAACTTTATTTATTCATGTTATAAGTTTAATTATATTTATTATAGTCTTTAGTAGATTGGATAATTTAAAGATACACTGTCATTCAAAAGTTTGGGATCATTAAAATACACTTTTATAAAGAAATGTAAAAATAAGTGCATTCAATTGATCAAAAGTGACTATAAAGACTTGTTACAAAAATACTTTTCAAACAAATGCTATTCTTTTGGACATTCTATTCATCAAAGTGTCCTGGAAAACAAAACAAAAAATATCACAGGCATAAATTACATTTTAAATGCGGCCTTGGTGAACATAAAAGACTTCTTTCAAAAACATTACAAATCTTACCCCAAACTTTTAAATGGTAGTGTATGTAAAGCATTGTATTATATATTTTGTTACTGTTACTGTAGCTTTAAAAGCATAGCACTAGCAAAGTCAAGGTCACGAGTTGGATTCTCAGGGAGAATGTACAGTGTATGTCTGGAATGCAATGAATGTCAATATATATGGGTTCCCAAATGTATACAGTATATAAATAATTTAATATCTGTAACTATGGATGGTTAATTGAGTAGCTACATTTAATTATTTGCATTCAGCATTGTTTTTTTTACTTGTCCTTGACTCCATCGGAATAGAACAGTTGGGAACCTCTGCTGTCACGTATGGATATTTTGTCTTCGCACTGGTTGGGTTCTGGCAGGTACAATGAAAAGCAAATCAACACCACACTGGGTGTACATGCACATTTCCACCTATTCGATTGATGGCGGGGGCAAAGAAGCTAAATGAAATCTGTCAAATGAACTTAGTATCACAGTTTTAGTTGTTCAGTCTCTCACTTTCCTACAGTCACAGAGTGGTAACCTCATGATGTTATTGTACACCGTGTAACCAGACGCAGCGCAATAAAGTGGCAGGCCATAAAAGCTATATTTTCCATGAAAATCATAGTTTTTGTCCTAACCAGCCATGGCTGCATCAAGCGACAGAACACTTTGTGGGTTATTTGGAGTCTATTTTTTATGGAGTGGCACTAGATAGCCCCGCCCACTGTGAAATAGCATTGGATGAAATCCCTCTCTACTGCATATTAAACACCTGTGATTATATTTCATCGTGCAGCACATTTGCTTCCAGTAAAGACTTGTTCCTGGAACTTGTCACTTTGCATCTGGTTAGGACATGTTGTAACAATCCACCTTAGATGCTGTGAATGAGGCTGTCAGGATGTTGAGGATTGCTTTAGTAAAGCCTATTTATGCTTCTCTGTCTGTCACTTCACCTGATTCTCATTTTCTCTATCTTTCTCATCCCCTCTCTTTTCATCTCTCTCCCTTTCGTGTGCCCTTCCGAAGCTCGTGTTAACTGCCTGGAGAGTTGCCCGTGTCTCTGGGGAGCACTGTTCACTCTTTCATTCTTGTTTACTGCCGAGGCTATGGCAGGGCCACTCTCCCTCCATTACTAGATCGCTGGCTGCCGTCGAAAAGACCGAAAGGTTGAGATCTTTCTCACAGATCTGCAGAGATATTTCTGCAAGCACGTGCTATGGCTGGTGTGCCCACAACCACCATTCTGAGTTGAATTGGGAATGCCTTTTAATTCCTGAATTTTAACTGATGTGTAATTGCGATTAAAGTTTGAATGTAAGGAAGAAGATTTAAGTCGATTTTTTAACTAGATCTAGGAAAGCAGTTAAGTTCATCAAGGTCAAACCCTGAATCTTGGCTTGCCAAACATTGTTTGAAAAGTTAAAATGCCTCACAAACAGAGAGAATGATGGACAAGCTGCAGACCTACAGTATATTAAAACGGCCCCTTATAAGCATTCATGGTGTTACTGTAGTCCTGTTTGGCAGTGGGAGGCCTGTTTTTTGAGGATCAGGTATAAGGTGACTATGAACATATGGCAGACAGGCTGTTAGTCAGAGGACAATGCTAAATTTGTAGACCGTCTGCACTAAGGAGGCTTAATGGGAACCAACCCAACACTGCCACCTACAACATAAAAGTACGATGGGACTGGAAATTTGAGGCTCTGCTCATCTCTCGAGAGTTTAACTTTACTAGACAGCCTCTGTTCTGCTGTGTCTACACATTCTTCCTTCTGTCTTTATCTCTTCACAAGCAACAGTCATTGTAATGATGTATGAATAGGATGTTGTATTGTACTGCAGGGCATTGGACAGTGAAGTTTCATTTGCTCATATGTATCTATATTACGGACTGGGGACAGGATTATAGTACATTGCTGTCAAATGAAAACACACTGGAATAAGATTAAATGTGACTGTGCAAAATAATATTTTTTAAAGGTAAAGTGGATTGTTATAAAAGACTGCAATCCTGATGATAGTATTGAGGAGGAGAAAGTGTTATTTCACTGTTGTGTCAAATCATCAAGCAAGGACAAATAGGTTTTTTTTTTTAAAGCTTTGTAGAGTCAATATGCAATCAAAATTGAAGATATGTACTTTCTTATCACACATTTCTGGTCTTATTGTGAATGATACATAGTTGCATGTTATTACAAAGGGAGAAGAATATTTGTCTATGTAGGTTTTCAACAAAATGTAATACTTAATTTTTCCACTGACATCACTTACATTAACCAACAGCCAAGTAGTTATTTGCTTTAGCAAACTTACAATCAGATATGGGTTCATTCTGGGATGAAATTTAAATTGATTCTTTGGGGATAAAATCAAGTTCAGTGCTACTTTTTCTTTTTCCTTTTAAACCCATTTTCACTCATAAATATGATACATTCTAGAAGTAAAATGGGTTGTGCTGTTTAATGCAAAGTTTTTGGAAGGTGCATAACTTTTCTTTAAAAACATAAAACAAATCATAATTATAAAAACACAATTATATTTCTCTAATTAATTTCAAATTACAATTCCGTTAATACAGTTAATATATAATATATATGTGTGTATATATATAAAATTTGAAAATAAAGATTATAAAGCATGTTTATATTGTATTTAAAAACTGTATAAAATATTTCTGATCTCTCTTAAAATAGCTTTATACAGCAGTAACCGCATTTTAGCCTAAAGTTCTCCCTTTCTGTTTTTACCCGAGCTTGTTGTTCCCTCAGTGCTCCATATTCGCAATCACACACCGGCTTAACATTACTGACCCGAGAGGCACACACAAACATGTGGGAACTACCTCACAGCACTCCGGCCTCTTTCCACCAGCCGATATGGACACTCAGGGCTGTCATTCAACTCGGAGTGTGGCTGGCCAGAGGGATTGTGGGTAAAGGAGCGCTCCCGGGCGGGCGTCTCATCTGTCATCCAGTGCGTGTCAGTGATGGAGCGAGTGTGTGTTGCCATATAATCGCACGGGGTGCATATCCCATTATACTCAACATCAGCACACCCTACACAGAATAAACAGCCCGGCACTTTGATGAAGAAAAACGACAGGCACCCTGGAGTGGGAGCTTTAGAAAATGAATGAAAAGAGGGGGAAAAGGAGAGATGGTGGAAAGGGGAAAAAGTGCTCAGCACCAGGGGTTTTTATTGTTAGTTGCTTTGGTACACAAGTGCTTTCTAGGAATATAAATGTAAATGTTAACATAATCTGCTAGGCAGAAGTACCTGTACACACACAATGCATGCTAAACGTAGTTTGTGGCAGCAGATAAATCCCCACACATGCAAGCTGTATGCAATTGGACATAGCAGATATTTGCTCTTGGAAAACACTTGCACATGCTTCACAAAACCCGGTCTGCACACACACACATACACACACATGCTGTCTCGCACACCTTTGAGGGCGTTTTAAATATCTATGCGGTTGACTGTGCCATAATTGTTCAGTGATACAGGTGTTATTCGCATTGCCATGCAAGCTAGAGCATCTCACAGAAAATGAACAGTTTGACAAGAGCATGATGATTCGCCTGCGGTTGATTGGCACTAATTATCCACGTCTCTTATTTATTTTATGGGGGTTTTTTTTCAAGCTACTCCGGCTAAATGCACCTGCCAATCAAATCAAAATAACACTATTAAGGCATTTTCAGTTGAAGTATGTAGGTCAAGTAGAGCATGTGCTATGAGAGCGTTTTCATTTAAACAAACACTAACAATCAGGCCCTGGCACCATCAGACACCTGTATTGTGGAAAAGGGGCAAGTGAGGGACAGTGGCTTTACAGATGCAGACAAAATATTCATATTAAGTATACCTTTTGAAAGGGTCTTGCCCCAGTGACAGTACCTTTTTCTTTTCTCTGAGATCGTATGATGCCCCATACATTGAAGCCCATACATTCGGAGGACATGTACACCATCTGTATTTCTGTTACACATTAGTTTTTCTACCAGGACTATTGTTTGTACAGAATATTTATGGCATTTGTTTTTCATCAGGATTAGATGTTCTGTCATTACATCTTTGATTCATTTGACTAATTGAGACAGATAAGTTTTGATCTTTTTGACTGGTAAATTAAAAGAACTGGTTCATAAGAATCATTCATTTATGAATCACTAGCTGGATGTTTATTTTTTTATTTTTACTTTATGTTGTTTTTTTACAGTCTGAGATTGCTTTCAACTTAGCAGTCAAATACAATAATCGAATCAAAGGTCTGTCATATAAGTGGGCAGATTTGCTTGTTAACTTTAAATCTGGCCTTTAAATTCAGCAGGTTGGTTTTTGGCTTTTTTATGTTTTACAGAAAAAAGAACTAAAAAAAAATATATATATATAAGCAACATTGTGAATATTTTTACATTTACATTTAGTCATTTAGCAGATGCTTTTATCCAAAGCGACTTACAAATGAGGACAATGGAAGTAATCAAAATCAACAAAAGAGCAATGATACGCAAGTCCAAAACAAGTCTCAGTTAGCTTAATGTGTACTACACACATAGCAAGGTTTATTTTTTTAATTGTTATAAGTTTTTTTTTATTAGTTATAATTGAAAAGGAATAAGGGAATATAGTGTTAGTGGAGTTTTTTTGTTTTTGTTAATTGTATAATAAATATATATATATATATATATATATATATATATATATATATATTATATATATATATATATATATATATATATATATATATATATATATATATATACATATATAATTATTTTATTTTTTTTACAATAGAAAATGTTTCAATCATCCATTACTCCAGTTTTCAATGTCACGTGATCCTTTAGAAATCATTCTAATATGCTGATTTGGTCATGTCGTTCCAAACCCATAAGACCTTCGTTCCTCTTCAGAACACAAATTAAGATATTTTTGATGAAATCCAAGACCTTTCTGGCCCTGCATAGACAGCAACGAAACTGACACTTTTACTTTCACTTTTAATCAATTCAGCACATCTTTGCTAATTAAGAGTATTCATTACTTTAATAAATAAATAAATAACATTCAACTGCCCTTAAACTTTTGAACAGTGTGTATATATTTCTACATTCTATTTTTTAAATGTAAAAACTATTTTTTTTTTAGGCCTGCAACCATGCAACACTTTTACTGTGTCCCAAATTGTTCTCTTATTCACACATTCAGCATTCCCTACATATTGAATGCCACTATACAGTGAATAGAAAGCAAATTCAGACATCATTTTTGTCCACACTGGATGCAAGCAGTGCCAACAATCTCAAAATGACATTTGTCCTATATATAGTTAAAGGTGATAGTTGTAAAAACTCTTGCATTTGTCATAACTGTTTAAAAGGCTGTCAGTGGAGACTTCCACCTGACTAGTGGCTGCCAGGTAATGCGGGAGCGTGTGACCCTTGTTTTAAAAGCCCTTAAGAGTTTTTGGTATTTAATTTGATGTTTATCTTTGTCCTCTCTCACTATATTGATATATCAGTCAAGCAGCGGTGTAGTCCTCGAGTTTAGTATCCTGGAGTGCACAGAAGACATTTAGCATAGAGAAACTGTTGCCGCATAATAGAATTGACACAAAATGGCAATTCACTTCACAGATCAATTGTTGAATCACGCTAAAGTAAATGCCACCCCCTGAGGTTGTTTTAGTTTTTCCAAGAGCTATTCAGGATTGGAACTTGTTAATAACTTGAGCATATCAGGCCTCCAGTGGTAACGCACCATGGAGAGGCCCACCAATAAATGAATCACGCACACTAAATTAGCATCAGAATTCTTCTACTCACTGCGATAAACTGTTTAAATTTCATCACTCTGAATACGCCAAAGGCTTCATGTTATTTGTGTCTAATTTTTTAAAAATTACATTGGTCAAATGTGATTTAAGGAAGCTGGTTTCCCAGGGTGCTAGAGTGGATTGCATATGAATTTAAATTGGGTTGGCGCATAGAGGATTGGTTTCAGCTATTAGAGAATGGAAGTAAATGTGGAGGTGGAATGGGAAAGGATTATGCCCCCTTACCATAACCTGTACGGAGAGAGAGAGAGAGAGAGAGAGAGAGGGATTGGAACGGGGGGTAAGGAATGTGCAGAAAGCAAGTATAACATGGATGAAGTGAGGGGAGAAAGAGAGGAAGATATGAAGCTGAAGGTTACAAGTGTTATACGGTAATGAAAAAGGGTTTGTTGAAAAGAGATAAATGTTGAAAGAAAGAACGGTATAAATGGATGATTTCAAGCAAGAACCTGCAAATGAAAGACAGACAGAGAAAGAGATTATAAAACAACAAAAAGGATTATGGCGAAATGAAGAGTAGAAGGAGAAGAGATGGAGAGAGACAGAAAAGGCAGTGGACTGATCCAATCTGAGGTAATCGGGTCTGTGGCACAGGGGGTTATTCATGAGCGATTGGGGGAAATGAGACGAGAGAAGTTTGAATCGCCATCGATTGTTAAGTGAAGCGCCCCTCCCTTACAAGTCCATTTTATATGGTTACCTCCGCTCATTCCTGTGGTTTATAGCCTCTTCAGATTTGACCTTGGCCACAAGAGAGAGCCTACAGCCATGACGATAAATTTTATATAGAAAGTGTATAGACTGTCCAGTACTAAGTCTTAAAAATGGCCATTTTGTCAGCTGGAATGTTATTTTAAGGTTTGGAGGTCAGTCTTTGGTTAATGCAGGTTTTGTGTTGAGCAGTGCTTTGAAGTCCATGCTGTAAGACTTTCACACAATAAGGTACAGCGAAATCGCTCTGTATAAGGGAATCTGTTTTGCAGAATCCAAACGACTAATAGTGCGTGCGATTATTTGCTGTGTTTGAGTACATTGTACAGAATCTGTTTTTAATGTGTATCATTTCTCTCCGGATCTCATAGCTGTCAGGCACCTCATAAGGCACAGCTCGTCTTGTAGCAATACGCCTTATTTTTAAGGAATGATATGAATTTGAACAGTCCTGCATGACATAGTTTAATGCGTAGGGCTACATCATGATATGTACCTCCACCCCTGCTTATTTTGAAATTTGTGACTGTTAGAGTGGGACTAAGGGCTCTTTTGATCTGTTGTTACCTGACCGAGGCAGTGCACTTGGAACTGGGCAAATGAGATAGAAGCTAAGGCCAGAACCCTTAAATTCTGGAAATGTGATGAACTGTAACTATTATTTCAGTTATGGTGCTTTAATTCAACTTAATGACCATTTAAGACATTTTATGCTGACATCAGCTATGCAAGACTCTCAAAAAGTGTTAGACTCCAAAAATTATTTGGCCACTTGAGCCATTTTAAATTAAATTAAATTAAATTAAATTAAATTAAATTAAATTAAATTAAATTAAATTAAATTAAATTAAATTAAATTAAATTAAATTAAATTAAATTAAATTAAATTATTAAATTAAAATTTAATTAAATTTAATTAAATTACATTACATTACATTTAATTTAATTTTTTTGTTTTGTTTTTTAAAATTAATATCCAAAAAAGATTTTCATTGCATTTGACAACAAAATATCAAACTAATTTGCATATATATACTAGATTAGATTTCTTAATTTCTTGTAAAAGAAATTAATAGATTAAATTTTTGTTAACATTTTTTAAAGAACAGCATTTATTCATATGAACAAAAAAAAATGCAAAACAAAATAATAAATGTTTCTTAAATTCCGTTTAAAAAGTTATTAAGAGAACACTTGAGCAGTCGACAAAGTCTCAGAGTCATGGTGTCTCTGGAGAGGACATGGACAGCTGCAATGCTGTGTCTTGAGCAATATTGGCTGAGCAAAAGCTTCTAATTCATTTACAAAACATATCAGGTTTGTGTTTGTTAATATTAATACGCAACAAATTCTCATGACTTTTATGGTATTTGATTGAAATAACATTAAGTATATTGCTCCTTTTGTTCCCGAGACAGTTATTATGATTACTTTATTAGACATATAAACTTTAACTGGCTTTTTGTGCATTGGGGGTATTTCAAGTGATGCAAGTAAAGCCATTAAATTAATTAGCTGTTCCCTGTAATTCTTTATGAGGTTTTGATGAGACAATGGCACATATGGCGCCAGAGGAAATAAAAAAGACCCCTCCCCATTTTCTCTTTTCCCCCTATTTCTCTATTTCCCTTTTTTTCATTTTCTAACTCCCTACTGTGCACATTCTTTTGATCCATCTCTTCTCCTTGTATTCAGAAGATTTTGCTTTGTGGGAACAACAGAGATTTCAGCATGGAGGTCACGGCCCGCAGTTATCCACAGGTAGACCAGAAGCCATGAGAACCAGGTCGATACAATCACGACTCAATTAAATGTGAAGCATAGCGCTGTGTCAGCCTAAATACACACGCTATGCATTTAGTTCCTCTTGTAATGCAAGATAGGGGGCAAAACTAGCCTGGCCACTTTTCAGAAGTGATGTCAGCAGGTGTGTGATGTTCATATCCATGGAGTCAATCAATATACACTATGAGAGTGAAAGATGAAAATATTTTACCAAAAAACTAGACTCAGTACTAACTGAGAAAAAATGTACTGCTCAGTGGTGTCTCTTTCATAGCTCTAGAGAGGTAACTTAGGTATCAGATGTGTTTAAAATCAACTTTGCCTCAGATTTTACTTCTAATATTCATATACCTTTATCTTAGGTTATGATATAAAATAAAACTACATTATTTTGGGATCAGATATGAATACTTTTATTCAGCAAGGATACATTAAGTTTTTCAAAAGTGACAGTATTTTGAATTTTTTTTATTCATCAAAGAATCCTGATTCATCAAATTGAATCACTTCCATCACATACTGTATGCAAGTTCACTTATTAAATAAACCATAATTTGATTAAATGTATTCCAATTTGCTGGTAGCTGCATGCGCTTGACCCAGCAGTCATTTTCCCCCTCAGCGTGAGGTGCTATTTATTTCCTTTCATGAACATCTCTCGGCCCTGTTTTAAACACCGCGTGATCAGAGCTCTTCCACTCTGTCCTGAAGGGTTTCTCAATGGTCTCTTCAAAGCGTTCTCGCTTCCTCCGAGTGTGAGGTTTCAAATGGTCGGGGGGGGGGGGGGTTAGGTTAAGATGACAGGTGGGGGGAAATGTGGAGAAGTGGGTATTTATCCTCTCTAGCGGTGATGATAATTATGACCAATTGACATACTCCGTTCCTCTGGAAACCATCCTCTCCAAACCCTCACAGAGGTTAGCGCTTAAATCGTCTCATTGACAGGCTTCTTCCGAAAGAAGACAGGTTGAATTACATCAGCCGTTTACAGCCTTGTTATTTGAAAGTCTTCAGATGGGATAGTCTTTTTGTGCTTTATCTGAGATAACCATAACGTTTCTTGACAAAGAGAGAGAATTGCAAGGTTCTTGCTGAATCTCAAGAGCAGAAACAGTGACTGTGTGTATAGAGACAGTATATAAGGTAAAAAAGAACACACACACACACACACACACACAATACAATTGCTGAGACAGAAATATGTGGATAAGAATGTTAATTACTAACCAAGGATCACAGCCCAAAACAGCCCATATAATTTAAAGGCTACACAAGTTAGTTTTTTCTGTGTTTTGTATCTCTCCTCATATTTGTATTTCTCATTCATTACTGCTGTCTGTCAGCACCTGTCAGTGGATTCCTCCCTCGCTGTACACCTCCATCTCTCTCCCTCATATATCTCTCTCTTTCCTCATGCGCTGATGATTTAGCCAGTGATTTTTCCTCAGTAATGCAATAGAGAAGGTGGACTGGTGATTATTCTGCCAGCTATATTGACTCAGCAGCTAGTGCTCAGAGGTGTAGTTTAAATCAAAATAGCCTGTTACTATGGAGGCATCACTGCAGGACTCCACCTTTTCACAAAGTCCTCATTTCATGCCTTATTTTCCTCAGTCTTTTTTGGTCTTTTGCTGTAGGCAAAGACCTTTTCTGTGCTTGGTATCCAAATCTCTTTACTTTTTGGAAAATCTGTGCCATATTCAGTTAGGTTGGATTTTTTGATGTTTCAGTATTTGATAGCAATACCAGTGCAATTTCATGATGATACCAATACTGTATTTAAAAGCAACTAATTTACTAAAGTGGTCAACCAATATATATGGGCAAGGCCAATATTTGGCCAGTCAATTTTTCTATTCTACTTTTATTTTGACAGTGCTGAGAACGTTGGTGTATGAGTGCATGAAGCTCCCACTCTCACTGCTTTAATTATGAGAAATAACAATAATAATTATAATAGTTATTATTGTTGTTAAATTAATGGTAAAAATGCGTATAAATAATTACAACTATTATAAAAAATGACTTATAAATAAATACAATTAAAACAATGCCATGTAGCTATACTGTATATACTGCAGTGAATGGTTTTCTCTAGGTCTTGTTAATGTAAGGGGCGGTCACACTAGACTTTGAACGTGCGAAATTTTTTCGGACACCGCTGCAAATATGGGCGGGAGCAGGTTAACGGTCTCCCCTTATCTTAGCATGTCTCTTAGGCTGCATTAACAGTGCAAGGTCTAATGCACAAATCTGATGCTTTAATATTTCTGTACATTCATCTTTGCCTTTCACTACCCTGGTATATAGAAAGAAAAAAAAATACTGGTACTGTTACTTTTTTGGTATCTCTACTTTATTCTAAAACCTTCTCTGTCCGGTATAATTCCTATTTTGTCCTTTTTCTGTCACACAGTTTCTGCATATTTTTCTTTCTTTTTCTCCTCTTTACTGTGCAAAGGGGTCAGTGCCAAGAAAGCTGTGAGAAAAGGGATTAAAAAAAAAGAGAGAAACTACATGCAAAGTAGGAAAAAGTAAAATCATAGAAAGCATGGTGTTTAAAACAGGTGCGGAGAGAGAAAGAGATAAATTTGTTGCAGCTATAACAGATGCTAACACATAAGCCCCTCTATATTGTTTACTGTTGGCTATTTCTACTGTGTCATCTTAGAAACACTATTTAAGTGATGAAATGGATCTTTTATCACTTGGGATGCAACCTGTTTTCTCCACAGATTAGTTCACACCCCCTTTTGTCCACCATCTGCTTGCATCTACCAAAATGATGCTGTATGTTAGTATAAGATAAATGCTCATGTTGATTTATGGTAAACTGGTAGATGTAAGTCTGAGAAATAATGTGGCTTCTGGGACAAAAAGAGGAGCTTCTGGGACAAAAACCAACTGTGATGCTTCTCAAACAGTGGAATCTCAAACAAACAATAGTCACAATGAATTTTGCCATTGCAATTGTTTTGACTGAACGAGCTTAGAGGAAAATTGGATGTTAGATTTGAGTTATACTGACAAGATGTAAATCAAACTCAAGTCACAAATTCAAGCCAAAGTCAATTCACCTCATATTTATTTGTTTTCTCAAGTTGTTCACTGACTTTTTGCACATACTGTATATTAAAACGTACAAAGTTGCGATTGTTGACTTTTCAAAAACAATTCAGTAAATTACTATGCATTATGTTTTATATATTCATAAGCACTGCCAATCCAGTTTAACTAGAAATTAAATGTGCCGAAATATTACTCTGGCTTAATTACTTAAATTAAATTACTGTAATTCTTTTCAGCACAAACAGGCCTCCTTTTTTCAAAAGTTATAAAAATCTCAAACATTTTTATACAACAATTGCTGCCCATGGTTGAATGCAAGTAAATACAAATTCATTTAAAAGTTATGTGTTTTGTGTAAAAAAAAAAAAATTCAATTGATTTGCCATGCAAATTGTGTTTAGCACAGATTTTTGTGGGTGCTTGTTACTTCATTTACATCATTTCTCTAGCAATTTGGCAAGTAAAATGGCATGTGCAATGTGTGCAAATAAACAGTGCAATCTTCAGGAGCAATTCCTTTTTAGTGAATTCTAAGTGCTTAACGGATTGATTTACAGTCAAATATCCTGATCTTTGAAATGAGCAATGAGTCTGGTGATAGAGATTTGAATCAACAGGAAATTTGAATGTGGCTTGATTATTTTTGACACATAAAACCAGTTATTTGGCATGAGCCCTTAAACTTGAGTTTGACTTGCAGTTTGGAAAGCCATAACTTGGTTACGGCTCTGTGTTATTGTAAGTGTGCCCCTCGCAGCTCAGCTAAGCAGATGAGTCATAATTAGAATTAGGCCTAAATTGGCTTTCATTCCCCCTATACTCAGAGCCGCATGGTGCAAAACAAGCCCAAAATGTCACGACTCACGAATGTGAGAACATTTACATAAATCTGCATAAATTTGAACATCATCACACTGTCATGCATTCCCTTCCTGTGGCACTACAGTAAACATCACTGTGTGTTAATCTCAGTTCCACTGCGTGGGTTTTCCCAATGATGATGTGAGATCTTAAAGTTATGTTTTAAATTTAAATTTCCCTGGTAGTTCACTTATAATGTTAGTCATAGGTTTGTGCACCAAAATCAGTCATACTCAGACGGAGCAACAAATCTAACTCACAGTCTGTGAGCTTGCAGTCGGGCCCAATATATCTGGCCCCCACTTGTTCTGTTGCAAAGCTGGATTTATACTGTAATGTGTTCACAAAACAATCCATGCTGAAATGTGCTATTCAAATTGTTAATATCAGGCCTGTTCATGTTGCTCATTTCTAACGTTGAGATCTTTTTAAAGGCCGTGTGTTGTTGCAGGCTAGAAGCATCTGAAGGTTTGGCAAAATTTCAAACATTTGCACCCTTATTGCTAGTTCTGTCATGACAACTCTCTGAGAGTTTAGCTTGGTAATATAAATTGGCAATTTTAATGTGTTTGGTCTTGGTGGAATAGATCTGCTATAAGCTGCTGCTATGACAGAGCAAGGACTGGGACCTGTTACTGCCAGTACATCCATAGACATACTGCTGTGAGCATTTAGGAAATACTGCTGCTGCACATATAATATGTATAACACGCACAAAATAACCCAGGTGGAGCTGGGGAAGGTGGAGGGTTTCTGAAGTTGCTGCGACTGCTACTACAAACACTAGCCAAGTATTTGAATGTTGAGCAGCGAGCTCATTGGCTGCTGATGCAAAAAGAAACCAATCAGCAGAATGATGATGTAATTAGAATGCGCCATCTAGATTTTCATGACAGAACTTTGTATTTAAATACTAGTTTTCTCGTTTCTTCAGTGTCTGTATGTTATCCATGTGCTATTCAAATGGTTAATGTCAGGCTTGTTCAGGTTGTTCATTTCTAAAATTGGGATCTTTTTAAAGGCCACAGGTTCCTGCATGTTAGGAACAGCTGAAGTTTGACTAATTTTAAACATTTTCACCAATATTCTTACTTATCTTATTTTATTATCCATTCTAATTCCTGGTTAAAGACCTTAGTGAAGGTAGTGTCATTTAATTTTTGAGGGATAGAAGTACAGTGTGTTTAATAGACTGTACTTTTGTTGAATAACATACCGCTTGTTCATCTGACGATACATCTTTTCAAAACACTTTTATTAACCATTATACCATTATAAACAGAATGGCATTTTTTGCTGCCCGTTAAAAGCGTAATTGTTGAGTTCTGAGTGTTACAATCTGTTTATTTTGCTCTTTTCTTCCATTTGGAAATCATCTGTGGTCTCTGCGTGGCAATATTCCTTTTGATTCAGCATGACTTACATTATTTTAAATCACACTGGCCATCCAGTTAGTGCTACATTACAGAGCCAGTCTCACTTGCAGAGATTGTAGATGAATCTTTGGCTCCAAGATTGCATCTGAAGGATAACATAGAGACTGTCTTAATGTAGCCCTTCCATTCTGTTTCCATTTTCCTTTTACTGAGGACCTTCTCAATAACTATTAGCCGTCTTTCCACTCCACTCTTCCTTTAATCTCAGCCCTCCTCAGCCTGGCTCCTAAAAAGCTCAGATGAGTTCTAGAGAGGTGCCTTCCTCCCCTTCAACTCTGTAAGGTGTGTGTGTGTGTCTTCTAATACCCGTGTGCACAGGGGTGTTTCGTCGACCACGGACGCGGCTCAGTAGAAGCGTCTGACGGAATAATGTAGGGAGAGAGTTGAACGGAGGGGGGCATGTGGGCCTAAAAATAGATAGGAGGGCCAGTCGCTCAGAAATGGAGTCAGGTAAAAACGCATCTGCTGCGGCAGGTGAGAGAGACATGTAAGAGAAAGTGTGAAAAAGAGAGAAAAAGGGTGATGTAAACAGAGAGAAAAAGCAGGACAAATAGTGAGAGGAAGGGGGAGTGCTGTTAGGACAGCTTTTTCTTCTCACCGTGCAAAATAATTCAGGAAATAAAAAAAATATAAGATAGCTTGTGTGTGTGTGTGTGTGTGTGTGTGTGTGTGTGTGTGTGTGTGTGTGTGTGTGTGTGTGTGTGTGTGTGTGTGTGTGTGTGTGTGTGTGTGTGTGTGTGTGTGTGTGTGTGTGTGTGAGATTATTTTTATATAGTATTAATATTTTGATTTAGCTATTTTATATTTTCAGGTTTCATTTTGTTTTTTCTATTTTTAGTAAAAAAAAAATTTAATGAATTAATTCCTTTTTTTAATATTTGCATTTTGCTATCATTTATTTTAATTTTAGTACTTCATTGTATTTTATTTCTTGTGGTTTCCAATGCAGCGTTTCTAATTTTCAGTTAAGTTTGTCATCTAAAATTTAGATTTGAATTTTTTCAGGTTTATTTCAATTTATCCATTTCAATCCCAAAACTCAGGCTATTGGTTGAGCTGCTGTTGCTGTGTGGGGTAGGTTGGGATGCTCATGGAAAATGCATGTTTAATTGCATTACAGAACCACATCGTTTACATTTCTGGGGAATCATCTTACAAATAGCTTACTTGTTGTTTCTTTGCATATTAAGCTGGGAGTGGGAGTTAAAGGGGTCATATGATGCTGCTAAAAATAACATTATTTTGTGTATTTGGTGTAATGAAATGTGTTTATGCAGTTTAAGGTTAAAAAACACATTATTTTCCACATACTGTACATTATTGTTTCTCCTCTATGTCCTGCCTTTCTGAAACGCGTCGATTTTTACAAAGCTCATTGGTCTGAAAAGCAAGGTGTGTTGTGATTGGCCGAATGCCTCAAGCGTGTGATGGAAATGTTACGCCTCTTAACATATTGTGATGCCTTGTCCGGCCGGAGTGATCCACAGTGCAAAGTTGATGTATTTCCTCAGCGACCAGCACGGATCAGCTCCAGGCATGACGAAGAGGATATCGTCCTCTTTTGGAAGGCCAAACAAAGTAGTTTCGCTTTCACAGTGAAACACACAGCGTCTATACGACATGGCGGTGGCAACAATACTACAACGAGAATAAAAGGTACGCCTTCTTTCTTTGCTTGAACATCTGGGCGGCGTTATGCAAATCTACCCACATACTGACGTATGATATGTGGGGGCGTGTTAGAACGAGCCGTTTCAGGGGGCGTGGACAAGTCTTAACTTTCATAAAGAATATCTCTTTGGAGTTGGGAATTTTAGTCTTTGCAACTTCACCGATCTTCTTTATTCACCAAGAGCTTGTAACACTCCAAAAAGAAAGGAAAATTTGAAATTGCATCATATGACCCCTTTAATAAATAAGAGGACTTGGTGAAGCCAACCAGAAAAAGAAAACAAAGGCAGACTGAAACATTACATTTTCATTTAAGATTATGAAGACGTTTTTTCCCCTTTGTACACTAATGAATCATACAAAACAAGATGTGTATGAAAGCAAAATAATTGCATGTTGACTTTAGGGATGGATCTCTGTGGCTGATTTATTTACCTCTGTCTAGCAAATGCAGATTTAATTGATTTAAATCTCACTCACTGCTTTAGTTTTCTCTCGTGATTCTCAAATTTGAGGTCTGTGGTTGTGTATGTGAGGGTCATTCCTTCTGACAGATGTGTTCCCCTACTTTTAAAACAGCTGCTACATCCCTATGTGTATGTGAAGTGTGTGTGTTGTAGTGCTCAGTATGGAAGTAGTTTTTTTTTTTTTTTTTTTTAGCTACTCTCTGGAGGCTGAGCTGGCAGGTGCTACCTATGCACACAGACTTTCCCATAAATTCTTCTTTTGCTCTGTCACATTCTCAAGCACGCAAGCATGCACACTGCTGTCCACATCCTGCTGGAAATGAAAAAGAGCTTTCTGGTGTGTTAGTGCTGTAGAGACAGTGACGGGTTTATTAAGAACACTTGAGTGATCAGAAGCAGTAATCACACACAGCCTTTCACCCCCCCACACTCCCAGTTACTCTCCCTTACACTGAAGTATGCTTAAATGTGCTCCCTTGAGTATGCACTACACAACGACAGCTGCTTCTAAGGTTCAAGGGTGCTCACTGCGTCCCGGAGCCACTGTCGACAGGTTCAGATATTCAAACAGTTAAAAATTCACTTCTTTCTTTTTTCTGTGGCCTGATGTTATTCTCGCCACGTCTTTTTGTTCCTACTTTTCCTTCGAGAAAATTATATAGACTCAATTTTGGAGTGCCATTGCATTTGTGACCTTTAAGCAAAGAAGCAAAACAAAGAACGAAAGAGAAAAAAAGGAATACAGTTATTATTTATTTGTTTATTCAACATGTATAGAGCTCAACACAGAGCAGTGCTTCAAATAAAAAGATGAAATAAAATGTGTGGGTGAGTTTGTGTGTGTGTGTGTGTGTGTGTGTGTGTGTGTGTGTGTGTGTGTGTGTGTGTGTGTGTGTGTGTGTGTGTGTGTGTGTGTGTGTGTGTGTGTGTGTGTGTGTGTGTGTGTTTGAGAAAAGCAGAAACTTTGTTTACAGAGTTTTTTACATATAGATATGCATTCTTCACCCATATACCCACATCTACAAAGAGTGCATATATATACAGTGGGTTCAAAAATCAATATACTGTAGAAAATCTGGGATTCAGTGTGTAATTTAAACCAGTTTTAGGATTGTGAAGAAATGACAGTAACACTTTCATTTGTTAAACACATTAATTAACATGAACTAACAATGAATAATACTTCTACAGAATTCATCTCAGCTAATATGAATCTCAACATTTACTAGTGCATTTTTAAGATCAAAAGTTTTATGCAAGCATTAATTAATGCACTGTGAACTAACATGAATATAGTCATTTATTTATAACACTAACAAAGGTTAGTTAAATAATAAATTATGTTAAAATATATTTACTGTATTTACTTATTTATAGTTCATGTCAGTTAACTAATGTTAACAAGTGAGAATTTATTGTGAAGTGCTACTGAAGAATCATTTTTAAGAATAAAATTGTTTTTTATAAATTATCGTGTTTCTCCCTGGATTATAGTATCATTGTTTTGCCAGTAATTAATTTCGTAATGAGAGAAATTCCACTCCCCATGGTTTTACAGGAATATCCCCTTTGATGTTGCTTTGTTATGTTATGACTTTAATGTCATAATGCAACTTTTTATTCTAATTACGACTGCTGAAAATATTCTAAACATATTTTTGCTTTAATGTGGTAATGTTGCCATGTTTTACATAAAGGGACGTCTTTGCAGACCCTGAATAAACAGCAACACAACTGAAATGTTCCCAGGTCCAGAAATGTAGCAAGAACATCTGTGTGATGTCAGCGGTTAAACTGTAATTTTACAAAGCTACGAGAATACTTTGTGTGTCCAAAGAAAAAAAAAGACAACTTCATTCAACAATTCTTCTCCTCCTCATCCTGTCTGCTGTAGCGTGCCACCATTGTGGAAAGAGTATCACGACTAGGGGTGTGCGATATTAACAAAAAAATTATATCTCAATATTTTCTGGGATTTTATGATTTTTTTTTAAACTGTCCCTTGGGCTGTTACCAAGGAAATTAAATCAGTATCAACAGAATTCATCTTTGCAATGCAGAGGATACACAGTAGCTACATCTGAAGTGGCATTTTGATGTATTTACACACTGTTTAATGCAGGAGAAGAACCAATTACAAATTAATAAATAATGTTTTGATAAACATTAAATGTTGAAAACTGATATTTGAAATTATTTAAATAATATTAAAAAGACACTTTAAATGTGAAATTAAAACTGCCAGTAGGTGGCAGCAAGTCACTGTAAATAAGTGAGTCATTGCTATTGAATCGAATCATTTAAACGGTTGATTCAATCAGGAACAAAACACTGTCATGTTTCTCAGAGATGCAAAACAGCGTTGTGGCTGTGTTTTGTATTATTTTTGTTGTTGAAATAGCACAAAAACAGGAAATATGGTGTCTAAAATGTAAGTCTTTTAACACATTTCTTGTTTATTGAACAGTTGTTTAAAAAAATCAATATCACATTTGTAATCATGGTTATTTTTGAAGAAAAAAGGCATTCTTTGTGTGAAACTGATTAACTATATGAAGTGGTATAAATATTTACATTTTATGCCCCCATGTCTTGAATTTGTGATCATCATTCTAAATGTATTTTAATAGACTAATCATGCAGTGAAAGAACGCTCTCTAAATGCGTACATGCACTAGGCTTCACATAATATATGCATGCACTTTGTAGGGGTGTTTTGTATGGTTTTTGCTAAATACTCGATAATGTCAAATCGCACATCGTTAAAACAACAATCACGATTACCGCAGACGATATATATATCGCACACCCCTAATCTTGACACATGTGCTTGCTTCCGCTTCATGTAAACGATGCATGTGCGTTAGCGTAAGCAGCAGCGCCATGCACATGCATCGTTTACATGAAGCGGAAGTCGTTATTTTTGTTTTATTTGCACACAAAAAGTATTCTTGTAGCTTCGTAAAATTATGGTTGATCCGCTGATGTCTCATGGACTATTTTACCGATGTCCTTGCTACGTTTCTGAGCCTGCAACATTGCTGTCTATGCAAGGTCTGGGAGCTCTCGGATTTCATCAAAAATATCTTAATTTGTGTTCCGAAGATGAACGGAGGTCTTACAGGTTTGGGACAACATGAAGGGTGAGTTCATTTTTGGGTGAACTATCCCTTTACATAATTTTTATTCTAAAGTTGCAATAAAATGGCATGTTATGACATGTCATCATTCTTTCATCATTTACTCACACTCATGTTGTCCCAAAACTTATGAAAAGCAAACAAAGGTATTTTGAGAAATGAATGAATCACAAACATTTAAGATAAAAATTAGTACATTTGTGGCTCTTTTGTACAGATGGTCAGATGTCCCTGCTTCCACTGAAGCACATGATGCTCTTTGGATCATTCTCATGCTAGAGAACATGATCATCAGGTTTTACACAAACTTGTGGAATGTATGCAGCTTCAGTGCTGCTGCATGAAAGCAAACTGTTATAATGTGTCTGTATTAAAAAAAGTCTGTATTAAATTACAAAAATGCAAAACAGAAACACTTCAGACATGAACCCCATTGTATCCACACACACGTTGATGAGCCTGTTCCTCTGTCATCTTTTGTTAAAGACGGCTCTTCTATTTCAAGCACAGCTGTGCTCTATCTATTTGTGTGTTAGCATACTTTTTGAAAGCAGTGAACTCTGCACAGAAAGAATCACTTTCAAGCCTCCATTACATGCACACACATACAGTAACACATCCCGGGGGTTTCCATACATGCTTGCACTCATGTATGACATCACACAAATCTCTGTGATAAAAGAGTCGTCTATTTCACATGTGTAATCCACCACAATCCACTGCCAATACCTCCATCACACACATCAGAGATCAGACCAGATAAAAGCCAGAGAGTAAATGCTAAGAAACAGTCAGTGGGATGGAAAGAGCCGGATGCAGTGGAATGCAGTAGAATGGAGGAGAGTGCTTTGAGTGCACACACACACACACACACACACAAACATGCTTTTTATCATTCACTCACTCCACTGGCCACCAAATGGGGATGTAAACCTGTTGTATGTTTGTGTGTGTGCACGTCTGATTTTCTAAGTGTTTTTTTATGATTTTAAGGCTTATGTGTATGTGTGAACTACGTACACACAAGCTTTTGAAGTGTATTATTTCCCCTAAATGCTCGGGTGGCTGCCGAGTGTATGTGTGTGTGCGTGTGTACTTAGTGGCATTTTCTTCAATGGGTCTTTAATGGCTGTGTTGCCATGGCCACCCCCTGTCTGCACGCTCAGAGCAATGGATCTTTTGTGCGACCGCTGAGAAAACAAGCCATCAGAAGACATTTGCACACACATACACACGCACGCAGTCTAAAGACTAAATAAGGGCTCCCCATTATCCAGCAGTACAATGATTATGCATTTAACTATTATAATTGCATAACTCCGAAGCATCTGTACATCAGTGACATCTCGGTGGATTGCAGTTACAATTCATCAAAGCGCGTCTAACATTTTCCACGATTTCAATTTCCCGATCAATGGCAGAATCCTGTCAAAATATAAAATCAATCGCCGTCGTAAAGTACAGCCAAATGGGTTTGTAAATCACACCCATACCCTGCGACACTCAAATTGCGGACATGTTGCCATCTTGAGTGCTTTGTGCAGCCCTCGCGGCTTTTTTTTAGGTAGTTATTTCCCTTTTTATTCCTCACAAGTTTACGGAGAGACTTTAAATTTATAGTGGCTCATTATTTCGGAGGAAGTTGCCTGCTATAAAAGTTCTTGTCTTTGTATACTCCGGCATGAATCAGGAAGAAAGCCTGAGAGAGGGAGAGATATTTTAAAACTGTGTAGATGGAGTGTTTGTAATGACATTCACAAGTTGTGTTCAGACAGGATCTTGAGGGAAAAGAAAATATTTAGAGAGTGGCGTCTTGTGCTTCTCTTAAAATAGGCCATCTTCAGATACCGATTTAGAAAAACACATACGCTTTCGCACCAATTCGCTAGCTGACGAACGAACGCCAAATACCATTAAAGCTGATACAAGGGCTGGCATTTCATTACACGAGGGCTTACTTGTGCGTATGCCTTTGATTTAGTTTAATATAATAACACACTAGATAAAACAGCCACAAGCACTGTGATCTATGGCCGCCTGCATCTAAACAGCAGCGTGCATTTGTCTCAATGATGCCTCCTCTTATTTAGAGTGGAACTCTAGTGGGCATTTTCCCAGCCGTATGGAATGACCAGAGCAGGATGCCATCGCTACAGTACATGCCAGGCCTATGCCAGAAGTTGCCTTCTGCGAATGTAACACTTACTATTACTATTAGGCGGCTTTTTTATCATCTTACAGATAGGTTTAGGTCGGGTGCCAGACTTTTGGTACTGTGAATAGAGTTCTCTGTTCTGTTTCACAGCTGCCGAAAGCCAAAATGTCAAATTCTGCAGTAGAAAGGGAATTTAATAGATGCTGTCTTAGAATTTCTGCTTGTTGTCGTCTGAAAACTGTGCACAATAATTATAAGCCACGCTGAGTTTAGACGAGCTAGTTTTTGAAGATGTGTTGCAAAAACTTGCTTGAAAAGGTTTCTAATCAATCTGCTCTTGAATGCTACCATTAAATGACCGTTAAAAGAAATCAATACTTTTATTCAGCAAGGACACATTGAATTGTTCAGACATTTACTATGTTACAAAACATTCGTATCGCAAATAAATGCTGTTCTTTTGAACTTTATTTTCAACAAAGTATCCTGAAAAAGAAAATGATCACAGTTTCCCAAAAATTAAATATTAAGTTAGCACGACTGTTCAACATTGATAATAATGAGAAAGGTTTCTTGAGGACCAAATCAACACATTAGAGTGATTTCTGAAGGGTCACTTGAAACTGAAGACTAGAGTAATGGCTGCTGAAAATTCAGCTTTGCTATCACAGAAATAAATGAATCTTTTTTTATTATTTCAATATAAAATGCTGTTATTTTATATGACAGATTTCTTAAATACATAGTTATATGTACATGTATTGTAAATATATAAAGTATATAATATATATATATATTAAATAGTCAGAATCAGATTAAAAAAATGTAGAAAAATTCTAATGTCAGCAGATAAGGTGATTTAACATTAATACGAATAAAATGAATAAAATCTTAAAGTCAAGATTTTTTTTTTTTTTTTGTTATGCTCGGCACTAAATCTTTCATTAGCTTGAGATTGCTCTGTGTGAATGCAAACTCTATAAAAAGATTTAGAAAAATCCTTATCCAGTAACCACAAATGACTGGAAAATGTCATGGAAATGTCATGAAAATACACTGGTCAAAAGGTGTAGGAGCCCTGTTTTCAGCACAGATTTTTGGACGCTTATTGATGGCTGAAAGAATTTTCAACTAATAGAAATGTTTAATAAGCAAACAAGAAATGCAAATGTATAGAACTGTATTTTGTGTGTGTCGTGCAAACTCTAGTGAGCCCGTGTATAAAAGTTTACTGTACTTTTGCTAATACCCAATA